>NC_044202.1:21837200-22137200 GCF_900880675.1 Sparus aurata | reverse complement strand
TTGTGTACAGAGAGTTTACTAAAAAGAAGGTTTTTGGACAACTCACTTTAGCAGTAGCATCTCTGGTGCGCCACCGTCATGGCAGACAAAAAGGGTCGATCCCCGAGAGCGACCTTACAGGCAGGAGAGTAATGGTGGACTGCTCCTCAAGCCTGCCTGTTAGGTTGCACTCGGAGATCGACACTTTAATGTGTGTATTTGCACCATTAGTTGTTTTGAAGTGGGTGAGGTGGCAAAAAGCAACAAGTCATCTGTATCCAGTGCTAGGAACAGCAAGACATCCGCATCATCGGCAAGTGTGGCCAGGGCCCAAGCCGTGAGAGATATGCTAGCCAAGAGGTTAAACTGAGAATGGAAAAGGTTGCCAGGAAAGCAGAAAGGATGACAAGAGATGTTCAAAATCAGTTGGCGCAGCTAAAATAGACACAGAGTTGGAAGAGGAAACGCTACAATGAGAAGCAGATGCAACCATCGTGGATGTACTGAAAAACATTGAAGCAATGCATGCTGTGATTGAAAATGAAAAATCTGAATCAAAAGAGGTTAGGAAAGGAAATTCAATACACTGGTAAAAATGTATAATCTCAAATTTACATGTAAACATTTGATAAATTACAATTTAGCAACAAGCCCAAGTCTGAAGAAGATGACAGTACACACTTACTTGCACAAAACTTATCTGAGTCAATCAAAGTTAAGACAAAGTCTGAAGTCAAAAGTCTGAATTCAAGTAGTAAGCTCATCTATAAAAGTACGTGCTCACTCATATACTCCCTGACATATTCCCTCAGCTAGCATATCACCTCTCCCAGAGCCTCTGGCACAAAATTTGGCACAACAAGACCTTGTCAATTCAGGACTGTACCAATTTCATGATAAGCCAGGGCACGGGAGGTAAGGCATCAGGAAAACTGACCAAACAAAGCTGTGCAAACAGAGCATGACAAAAAAAAAAACCCTGCTCGATCAATGGAAGACACAAATGTCTACAGAGATAGCCCCACTATCCTTCAAAAAACCATGCCAGTGTTTGCAGGATATGAAAGCGGTGGGGGTTAAGGTTTGTGTCCCTGCAACAAACCCTGGAAAGGAAACCTGAGAAGAGGGAGCAGTGTGTGGCTTTCATCAAGAAGATCTTCATTAATTGACAAACTGAGGCAGCTCTGCCATTGAATGAAGCTGGTATCTCCCCCTCTCTCTGGTTCCACTCTTTTTTGGTGTGTGAAGACCCCTGCAACTTCCTATGCTTTGTATGACATTTAGACAATGACTTCATTAAAGCTGTTGTCCAGTAACAGATATGGGTCCACGTTTTGGGCAATACACCAATTTCCTTCAGAGGCCATCATTGGGCTGCAAAGAGCCATCGGAGAAGGTGAGCAGGAACATGGTGCCGATACAGTCAAGTTTGTGGAAAAGCACTTGTGCATGGTGGTTTGGTATCTTCAATATCTGTAGCAAAGGCAATTGAGCCACTCCAACGAAGACATGCCTTGCTAAGTCGAACCTTGGTTACACAAGATTGTGTCAAATTGTTGGGCAATCTCTGTGGCCTTTCTGCTTGAAGAGTGTGCCTCAGTATTCAAGGGCCTAGATTTAAGTAAAGAAACAGCCCCCACACAATGGAGCTTAGGTCTACAACTAGGAGATAATGTCCGACACATTCACCTATTTCGCATCAACCACAATCCAACTATTCACCCAACATGGAGTCATCTCCAATGTCAACAATGTATTTGATCGCCTGGGCCTGCTGGCACCTGTAGGGATCCAGGGAAGAACCCTTCTCAGGGAATTTACCACCAAACTATCTGACTGGGACACACCCCTCCTAAAAGACCTGTCTTCATGTGTCAGCCATCTGCAGACACGATACAAACAAGTTGTGTGGTCGGCGGTTCGATCCCCGCACGGCCAACTGCATCATGGTCGTTGTGTCCTTGGGCAAGACACTTCACCCACCTTGCCTCGTGTGAATGTGTATGACTGCTGTATGTTTGAGGTGGTGGTCGGAGGGGCCGTGGCACTGAATGGCAGCCACGCTTCCGTCAGTCTGCCCCAGGGCAGCTGTGGCTACTATCGTAGTTTACCACCACCAGTATGACTATGTGTGAATGAATGAATGTCAGCGACTTTGGGTCATTGAAAAGCGCTATATAAATAAAATGAATAATAATAATAAAAAGTTAAAAAGCAAATTGCTCCTGAAAATTATTCAGAAATCTGACCACAGTTACAAACCTGGAACAACCAATTTTTTACCCTGGCTGCCTCAAACACTCTTCCACCTTCATCTCTTTAGAAGGAGTGGCTCTCTTATTTTATATTGCAAGATCCCACAACCATTCAATTATAACAGCAAATGCAATGACTGGCATAAATGTTACTTACGCAGTCCTGCAGATGAAATGGCCCAACCGAAGGATGTTATCTGGAAAACAGCACAAAAGGCAGCTATTTCAAAAGAACTGTCAGCCCCTTGCAAGAGCTCAGCCCAACTTTGGAGGATGGACTCATCTGCATTGGAGGCCAACTAAAGCATTTTCATCTTACACATACAGAAAAGTACCCAATAATCCAAAAGATAGCCACATCTCCCTACTCCCCAGGGCAGCCACCTGACAGAAGGAGCGATCAAGGCAGCATGACAGTGGATCTTGGGAGGTAAGATGGTAATCAATTCAGTTCTCCACAAATGCATAACCAGCTACAAGCTTTCAGAGCTAGACATGCAAATTGCTCTGTTGTTGGTTGTAAAAATCAACATCAGTGCCTATATTCTGTCCCAGCTACAGAAGAACAGAAGAGACAGTGGTTGCGTTTCATTTTTAACGACAATGTTCCGGCTACGGTTCCTGTAAGTTTGTTTGTGTGTGCTAACCACTTCACATCGGACTGCTTCAGTAACGACGATCAGTACAAAGCTGGCTTTGCCTCGACACTAACCCTCGTAAAAGGATCAGTCCCAACCATGCCGGACCCAGCAACTGCACCCGAGCCACAGGTAAGTGTCGCCATGTTTTGATAGTATTTACAGTTGCAGAAGAGCGATAAGTTACCTTTACCATTAGCAGGAGCTAGCATTAGCTACATGGTAGTAACTGTAACAACACATAGAACAAACTAAGTAACATATTCAGACACACTAACTATTCAGAAACGGCAAGGCAGGCGTTGACAGACGGAGCTCAATAGCATTTAAAGGACAACAGTCTGCTCTCAGTAGAGCTCAGTAGAGCGACTTTTAGACAGCTTAAATTCAGGACCATTGATGGGTTTGGGGCAATACATTTCGAATACAGTGTTGTTGGACCTCTGACAGCTGTGTGAAATTGATGAAAAACAGTATAATATGGGACCTTTGATACTGGTGCATTGGGGTGGCAACAGAACTGAACTACAACCCCAAATCGTCAGTATTACATGAGTTGGGAATGAGACTCAAGTGGACCTTTATCTTTAAAATTACTACACAATAATTAATGATTCATGATTAACACTTACATTAGAATACTAATCAGAACTGGCAAATAGTTAAATTACATAGTATTCTTCATTTATCTGACCTATTTTTATCTGGTAGTTTGGTCTTTTTCTTAATAATATGTGTGCCATTTCCTAACCTTATCCTGAACTGCTGAGTGGCATTGCAGAAAACATAATTCTGACAAGAGGGCAACATTATTTGCATAGAAACAGACATTGACACAATATCGGAATGTGTCTCATGTCACATAAGTGACTGAGAATTTAATTCTAAACATCTACTAAGAAGGATATGTTTCTGCAAGTGTCCATTAGTTGGTTGGTTGGTTGGTTTGCTGGCAGTATTACACAACATTTTAACAGATATCCTTAAAAAATTGGTGGAACATGGGTCTTGGCACACAATAGATATTTTGGTGAAGATCAGGGTAGAGTACTAGATCAAGGGATTTTTATTCTGACTTTCTTAAACATTTTAGTTAATTTTACAAAGAAAAATGCATGGATCATGATGAAAACATTCTGGCATATTTCTCTGGCTGGTAAATGTAATGTGGATCTAAATAAAATACTGAATCTGAATATGTTTTATTTGATAATGGATTGAGCTTAATTTAATTAAAGGAGACTGTTGGGTCTGTCAGATTTATGCGTTCCACTGAGTACCATTCTAAAGTAGTTTACAATGTGTGGAACTTGTGGGCAAATAGCAAAATAACAAATCAAATTAATTCTACATAGGACGTACAACCTAAAGAAATCAAAAACATCACAAAGCAAGGTCAACAAAATGGGCAGCCAACTCGTATTACCTCCAGCTGAAAATAAGCCATAACTATGGCAAATGCTACATGTTATCACAGCGGGAATGCAAGTGTAACCAGTTGGGAGATGAGTGAAATGAGCATTTCTGATGTCTTGAGCCGACTTTATCTTAAGTTTGTAAGGATGCCCGTTATATCAAGCTGAACTTAGAAAAAATCCATATAAATATGCACAAGACATCTAGAATACTTCCTTTTGATGTTGTAGTGAATTTAATTCTGTCAACACAATTGTTGTATCGCTCAGTGCCTGAAGTGGAGGGCTAGTAGTCTACTTTCTTTATTCACAAGTTGGCATGCATATCAGTAAAATCAGCAAATCCTTAAGTATTACTGGTACATTCCAAATTTCTACCGTGAATAAAACATATGAGGATATATTTCTGATGTTCGGAACATAAATCAACTGAATTAAGGGGACAACGATTTAATTTATTAGAATAAATCACAAATGACTTTGCGCACTAATTTAAGTTTGGGATACAATAAGTCTTTTGGCGTGCCCTTAATTCATTGCATCTCTCTTCTCTCTACTTTGTGTGTTATGAGGCATGACATATATCTACAGGCAAGTGAGGAAAGGAACTGGTGAACATCAGAAAGGGCAGAAACGAATGCTAACACCTATTTCACATTAGGTGTTAGCATTCGTTTCTGCCCTTTCTACAAGTGTGCAAGAAAATGTCACATTACACCAAATAGTAAAATGTAGGAGTACTGGTACTGCATACAGCTTAGTACCGGCCTGCTCTGTGCACTGGTATTGTTTAAATGAAATGCCGGAACTAGATTTGAAATGCATTTTTATGGTACATTTATGGGAAAAGCACAGTTCAGTAAGTTAAATCTAGATGCTAATCTTGTACAAATCAGCTTGTGTCCTTACTTAAGCAGTCTAAACAAGTACAAGAACAAACACACACACGCACGCCCAAGAGGATTGAGTGCTGTATGTTTTCAGAAAATTGGGATATCTGTAAATCCTCAGTGTCTGTCTGTACTCCCTGGTGACCCCGTCTAGCCGCTCCTCACTTCTTTTTTTTTTTTTTTTTTTTGACACATCAGATGAAGAAGAGGGTGGCATTGGTGGGAGGAGGTGGAGGCGAGCCAGTCGTCCTATCGGGCGCCACGTTTCTCACTCGGTTAACACCTCACTGGAGAAAAAGGATGCCAGGCTTGGACGCAACAGCCTCACCACCGCCCCCCCTCGCTTCATCCAGCTAATCACACACTTAATGTATTTGTGACACTATTCAGAGTATTTCACTTTCATGTTCTTACCCTTTCTAGAAGTGATCCATGACCTTTAATCTGTTTTGACCAAGGCTTTGCTACACCAAACTGTCAAAACTTCACAGATCAGCTCACATAATGTATATTTAAATTTCTCAGTGTGGTTTTTCGCAACTCTACTTTTGTAAGCATGCCATGGTGATCCTTTGTCTATTTGTTCTTCGCGCCTGCTTCACTTGTTGCATGAAAGCTGCCTGATAAGAAGACCTTTTAATATTAAATCAATTTGTCCAACTGGTCAAAACAGTTACAGTACCAGATCATTAGTTTCAGAGATTTGTGCTAATGCCTTATCATACAAATACAAGCCTTATTTATACTTGTGAAGGAGTCATTTCTATTTCCCAGGGTAGAAAAGTTGGAATTGTTTTGACACAAGAAAGAGAACAAATGGTTTGGCTGCAACAGTCCCAAAACACTACAACTACAAGGTACAACATTGTTCTGAGCCACCAAGAGACAGGACAGTAGTATTGAGTATACAAGACAAGTAAGAAAGGGAAATAGGATGACTACTTGTTAAATGTTTTGTCAACCCTCTTTCCTCATAACTGTTAAACCAGTTATGATCAAGCGGTGAAGTAAGAAACGAGTTAACAAGGCTTTGGCCCTAGCAAGGTTTAGAGAGTTTTGTTGAGCCTACAGTACACAGAGTGTACCATGCCTGAAATATGACTCTCTTTTAACCTGACAAGATCATGGTAATTTGTATGTAACTTGTAATTGTAATTTATTCATGTTTATATGTTTATACTTGGCGGACCCCGCCACCTTTTTAGATTCAAACAGTATTCTGAGACCTTATTTTCCTCTGAAAACAGCTTAGTTATTCACTTAAGGAAAAAAAACATATTCTGACTTGTATCAATACCCCATTAGTATTGTAAACATGAAAAAAAAAAACATTCTGAGTTTCTTCTCCAAAACTACATACTGCCCCTTTGAGAGCTCATATTGTGCAGTTGTCACATTCAAAATAAACAGTAGTTATGAGAGTGCACTGATTGGTCAAATAAATAGGCTAGGTAACTCACCTCAAACCTGCATCTTATCAGTGTGCTTTCTGTCTGCCTCTTTTGCCTCCTTTGTCTCTTTTTACCAGAAGGTGCACACAGACACATATACATACACTGATCAGGGATAACATTATGACCACCTGCCTAATATTAAGGAGGTTCCCCTTATACAGCCAAAACAGCTCTGACCTGTGAAGACATGGACTTAAGACCTCTGAGGGTGTCCTGTGGTGTCTGGCTCCAGGGTGTTTTATAGTGGATGCACTGGGTTCTGTATGTTGGGGGTGGGGGCTCCATGGATCAGACCTGCTCCAGCACGTCTTACCGATTAGATTGGGATCTGTGGAATGTGGAGGCACGGTCAACACCTTCGGCCATTTGTTGTGTCCCTCGAGCTGTTCCTGAGCAGTATTTGTGGTGTGTCAGGGCACATTGTCCACCACCATCGGGTAGTGTTGTTGTGATGAGGTCGTAGAATTGGTCCACAATAGTGTTCGGATGGGTGGTTTGTGTCAAGTGGCATTCACATGAATGCCAGCACCCAAGGTTTCTCAGCAGAAAATCGCATTTTGAGGGGATTATCAATGTTATTAATGTCACATGTCCAAGGTTTTATTGTGTGGCTGATCAGTATACACTCATTGATTCTCATCTGTTGTTCTTTTGTTGTGCATTAATACATACAGAGAATGCTGCCTCCCCCGACCAAGTGTAATTTAACACAGAAAAGTATGAGCTTGAATCCTTAACTTTGAATCTGTTCTTTTTAAGTTTTCCTCTTCCAAACTTTGGGGTACACATCTCCCCCAGTCCCCTGTGGTGATGGCATGCATGACCACCCTACCTACTAGCTTGAGGTGTAGCCCAGAGAGGGTGTGTTGCAGCCCTTAATCGCCAAGTTACAATATTAAATCATAGTAGCAGTGATGATTTACACTGAGTACATGGGTGACAATAATGGCACTATTTTCATCATGATCTGGTGGGAGATTGAGATGATGCTGATTGTGATACACAGTGGTACTGAATAAAGGTGGAAGTGGCAACAATGGAAGTGACCATGATGATGGTAGAGGTGCTGATTTGAAAGGGATGAATGTGAAGAAGGAGATGATGGTGATGAAGATGATGGTGGTGATGATTAGGATCACACTGTTAATGATGGTGATGATCTTACCCCTTCCTGCAGGCATGGCTGTCATGGGCTGTTCAGTTGTTTTTTGTTTTTTTCTCCTCTGTTTTCACCATAATCACAGCAATCACTCAGCCTTTGTTCTCTACCATGTAAGACAATGAGCTGTGATTAGTCAGGAGAGTCAATCAAAACACCCACAATTAGTCTATATACATGTACAGATTATGGTTTCTCACTCTCTAGTGTACACTATATCAAAACTTTGTTTATTGATATAGTATATTGAGACTTTAGACTCTCTCATTGAGTCTTTGCACTTCTATGTGAATGTGTCTCTTGTTTTGCTCTCATGTCAAAGTATTTCTCAGAGAACCTTCATCAACATGTCTCTGAAATGTTCTGATATTTACTCAACAGGCAGAAGCATCCATACATTTACTATAGCAGAGACAGGAATGTAAACAGCCGCCCGAACAGTCGAGATCACAATTTTGTGAGCAAAGAATGAAAACAGAAAGAATCTGGTTCTGTTATTTCCATTATAACTCTCAAAACAGCACTGGGTTTTGTTGAGACCAAAGGGGCCAAGAAATGGGCCAGATGGGCTCTGGTACTTGGTCCAACATTATACTAAACAGTACTCTTCAATGTAGGAGCGAGTCAAGAAACAGGCTCGAAGAATATTTCTTGAGAGGTGCAGAGTCTGGTACAAAGGAGTTTATTGGGTTCTACAAGGCAGCAACACCAACTTACAGTGAGTCCGGTCCTGGGAGCGAACTTAAAGAGTTCTCTCTGCACTCCTCCTTTTATGCTGAAGGGTCTCCAGATATTTCTTGATCAACCACCCCTGAGGGCCAATTCTAATGGTGGATGATATCGCCCAATTTGTCTATGGCCCTTTTCCTTGGTTGACCTTTCTCTCACACCCAGCTCCTGTCTCCATTACCTTCATACATTCGCCAAACGTATCTTTCTCAAAAAGTATAAAGGTGTGGTCAGTATCAGTTAGGGCTGCCCCCGACCAAGGATTTTCTTGGTCGACCAGTGGTCGTCATTTAGAGCGATTAGTCGACTAATCGACGTGTATGTATATACTATATTTATTTATTTATTTATTTATTGTTAAAAAAATTCCCCCCCAAATATACTAGCCTCAGCAACTGAATAACATAAAATTATGAGCCTTAAAACCATTTATGTATTTATCTCTGCTTTCAAACGTTTGGGCCATGTAGCTAGGCTACTTACATGTTCAAGGTGGTACATCATGTTCGTTGTGGAGGAGTGATAGGCGAAATTTTTCTTGCAAAGTTTGCATGTCACCTTCTTGGGGTCATCCTTCTTCTTTTCAAAATGATCCCATATTTTAGACATCTTTCCCGACACGGTTGGCTATTAATAGTCTAACCGCTATGTCGAAGGGACCTGCCGTGTTGAAAAAAAACACTGACAGTGAGTGAGTGTCACGACTTCCTGTATCTGGCCCTTCAAATTAAAAGACTTCCAGCCTTTTATACACAGGCCAGCCGCCAGTCACATAGATTTTGACTTAATTTTGACAAGACACGGCTCCAAATGTTTTTTGTTTTTTTTTCCTGCGACCGATCGACCAATGAAATTTTGGTCGGCTAATAAGTTTTTGGTCGACCAGTGCTTGGTCGACTATTTGGGGGCAGCCCTAGTATCAGTATCTGATTAAACTCTTGGCCCCATGAAGAAGTGCACTATAAGCACTTATGGCTACTGTGATGTGAGGCAACTACATAAAGACTGTACTGCTGTGCCTGCAGTTAGAAAAAAACATAAAAAAGCTGCAAGCACATTTAACAGAAATATGTCCTTTATGATTAGTGCAATGATCCCATCTAATTGCATGAAAATCAAAGCAACGCAAGCGCAACAGTGGGGTGTGTCTGAGGATGCTTTGGAGCCTGCTGACCATGCTGGAGCCCAATCACTGCAGAACTTTTGCAATTTTCCCAGTTCTAATGTTCGTGCTGATTTGTGTGATCATAATAATCTCGCCAAAAAACATTGGATTCCTTATAACTGGTGCCAGGGCCCCCTAGTACAAGAAATGTATTGTGCATTGTGTACATTGTGTTAGTCCGCGCAAGCTCCCAGTAGTTTAATGAGGCAATTATTTAATTATCCAAGACTTCCTCAGGTAACATCCATGTGAAATGAAAATTGGCAAAATCCACACACAGGAAATAACAATGCCACCTACATTTAAGTGTTCACATGAATAAAATAACTTTCCATAATTCTAAAAATAGTCTGGCAGTTCCACAGAGGTTCCACTGAGACTAAAATAAAAAAAGTCAACTGTGCACGCTGGCGGCCCCAAATGGAGGCAGAGAGTAGGGGGGAATAGAAGAAAGAACAAGGAGGGAGGAGGAGAGGAAGGGGAGGAGAGGAGGAGAGAGAAAATGGCACTTGATTGGTGACAAAAGATAACAAGAGGTTGCTGCAGGGAGCCTCCAGAACTCAGAGTGGTGTGAATAGACCCCATCTGGTTCCTTCACAAAATGCTGAGGAGACACAGATAATAGCGTGTACACACACACACTTACACACACTCTTTCTCTCTCTGTCTCCTTCTCTCCCTGTCTCTCTCTCCCTACTTGGCCTGACCAGTCCCGGGTGGCCTCATCGCCTGGTCCAGGATCCCCAAAGAGCTCTCTCCTATTGTCTCAAAGCGTAAACTTCAGCTAGACCAATTTAACGTGAGAAAACATGAGGAGGGCAGGCCGCAATGTCCATCTGTGGCTGGTTGTCATGTGGGGGCAACCAAAGAGGCAGCACGTTGGAGAAAATATTCTTGTTCTTTCTTCTTTAAGGGACATTTAAAAAGAATTTTAAATAAAACTGCACTCATCTTTTTTGACAAAAAATACTTTCTGTCCTTCCGACGTCACCTCAAGATTAGAATGAGTTACTCTGTGTAAGAAATTTCACAGGTATAAAGTCAGTCACAAAAACGTAATTTCCAATGTGACTTTTCTGTTCAGCTATTTTAAGAACAGCTACACTGGGGGTTGGGACACAGTGGAGATGCAAATGAATTGCCTTAATTTGCCTTGAACACAAATTAAAATTCTATTATTTTTTTTAATTAATTGGTGTTGAAATGTATTTATTGCATTTGATTTTTAAGTTTTTTTTTTCTTTTTCTGTATTCTGTTCCCTTTACTTTTCTTTATGCATTTCTGTTTCATTTTGCAAATGAGGGGTCTATTAGTTGATGACATCAGAGTGCACTGATCAGCTTTGCAAGCCTTGCTATGACAGTGGACGCCAGCCTCCCTATGTATGTTCAGCTAAATGCTGCCAGAGCAGTTTTTCTAGGAGCTAGGCCTCACTGATGACTGTACACCAAACAACTTTACTACCTGTGCTGGGTCACAACTTTGGAACTTAGATGGATTAGGTAAAAATAGATGGTATTTATAGAGAAAATACTAAGCACATACAGAGTTTCCTGAAGGACAGACATGTTTTGTTGTTTCTTAACTAATCAGCTCTGCTTGCTTACCGCTAGAGGTCCTATAAGTTGATTCTGATCAGACTAGGAGCATCCGTAACCCAGGAGCTTTGGACTGGTTTGGGGTGGAGGGAGCCAGCAGGCAGAGACAGATGATAAGACTGCGAAATGTACAGTTAACTAGCTAATGTTACAGTTAGCAGTTAGCATTAGAGAGAATTCTAAGGTGTGCCAATTTTACTCATAAAATACAATCGAGATGAGATTCCTGGGGCTAGCCGCATAAAACTGTGTGCCTACAGACATTTTTAGCCTTGAATCTACACAATGACAGCTGTGCGTACACCAGATTCTGTTTTATAAATTTGAGACATTGTGGAAACGGATGTGCTTGCATGAACTGCATTTGCACCCCCACAATTATCCATAAATGGATGTAGAAAACACCCTCAGTTATCCATTAGTACATAGATACTTGTGCCCACTGCACTACTCATTAGACTTATCATTGAGATGAACGGCAAAGAAATAAAAGTAATTTAAAAAAGAAAAAAAAATCTGGCCCCTGGTTGTAGCGTCTGTAAATCACCTCAGTGAGCTCAAGACTGTCTCAGATGGTTTTATTATTTCTCCAAAGGGTGTTCCACCTAGTCCTGCCCTACTGTGCTGTGATTGGCTTTAAGCATTCCCTTCATTAGCATAATATAAAATAAACACTTTAAGAACGGTAAAAAGAAAAACAAAATCAAGTCTGTGGGAAAAAAGGGGAATGGAATGTGAATGGAAAGGAATACAAATAAAGAAATAAATAAATGAGTAAGTACATACGTTGAGAATTTTTCATAAATTAAATTGAAAATTAAAAATGAAAATGAATAGGCAAATTAAGATGAAGGTAAATAATCACAGAGGCAAATGAAAGCTAAAAAATATCAATTTATGTCACATTTAAAAGACAGAGGATTACAATCAAACATGACTTAGTTAAAGGGTCACAAGCCAAAAGGTTTTCAACCCTGTGCATTAAGCACTGTGTATGTTTGATGGGTCGAATTAGCTACCCAAGTGAATGCTGTCCTTTAAATTCATCACCATTCCAAAATAGTAGCATTTAATTTGAGCATGTCGGCATCGTAATCAGTGATGATGAGGCTCGTCTCCGTTGTGGCTCTACTTTGTGTTTAAGACTGATAACACATCTGGGTTTTTACATAAAAACCTGGCACACCGCCGCTTTAAAGACACAAAATAAACACCTGAGATGGAGTGAAAGAGGTTTATGGGGAGACCCCCAGGGAAAATCATATGGTGGGCCGATGTTAACCACACCAATTGTGAACGCGACCGTGACAATAGCAGTAACTTGCGTTTGAAGAGTGTGACCTGAGTAGTTTTTGCTTGATATGGCTCCTATTGTGCATTTGGATTGATGACAGCTGAATACCTAAGGGGGGTGTAAGAATATGTAAAATACAGTGGTGAGTGTCGCCGTCTAATTCGATATGCAGCCTGGCAATATGGCTGTTCTCACACACACACACACACACACACACACACACACACACACACACAAACTGAAACATATGGTTTTGTAGCCGCTGCCTAGAGAGGTGAGGTGGTGAGGGGAATGCAGCGTTGTCCACTCGCTACGGTAGGGACATAAGAAAAAGTGTTTGTGTGTGTGTGCGTGTGTGTGTGTTTGTGTGTGTGTGAAGAGGGATGCCACACTGTGAAGATTATTTAGTGCCATCCTGCCCCCCTCCCTTCATGTTGAATAATTCACAGCTTCCCCTCATCGCTCTCATTATAAATATTTCAGCTCGGTGACAGGGAACGCTCGTCTTATGCGACGACTGGGAGATATGTTCTGAAAGAGAAGCACAGTGTGTGTGTACGTGTCTGTGTGTGACACACAAACACACACCAACACAAAGACCTTCTTGTTGGTGACTGTGTGTGTGTTTACGTTGTCATTGTACCCTATTAGCACTGCTGTGTCTGTGTGTATGTATGTATGTATAGTCGTCGTGGGGGTCAAGCCATCCACCCTGAAAGGCGCTGAAGGCCACTACACTATTCTTCTCTTCTCTAATCAGCCCTGCTGCCAGAGCTGTAAGGACCTGAGCGCTAATTCATGGCTCCATTCATACACACACACACACACACACACACACACACACACACACACACACACACACCAACTTACCCCACAAACAGACCTGACACTTAAGCAAACATAGAGATGATGCTAATTCTCTCTCTTGCTCACTGTCAAGCTTTAAGGCCATTGGCAAAACACCAGTATCACATTGGAGTGTGTCCACCATTAGTGTGGATGGAGCCTTGCCATTGATCTAGTGGTAAATAGAGGCTATAACCCAGTCAATGATGACAAAGATCACAACCACCGATAACAGATATCAGTGGTTGTTTTAGGAATCCAGAGATTTAAGATATAATTCAGGAGTCCCAGACCTCCTTAAACTCCAGACAGGGTCTCCAAATAAGATTGCTATATCGTAGGCAACTGGACTTGTTTCTTAAAAGAATTAAAACAAGTCCAGCTGCCTATGATATAGCACTAATTACCATGACCTGGATAACTGAGAACCTTCATTAACAACATAATGTTAAAACTACTTAACAAGGGTTACCCATCCAGAATGGTACTGCCAAAGGGTGGCTACAGACCTCATGATACACTAACTGCCAGTGATGCATGGAGGAAAGGATAGTCAAAGCCTCCAATCCAAAGCATGTACACACATTTTCTGATTCCTACTGGACCCCCTCCTTGTCTTTAGAAATGCGTGCAATAAAATGTACATTCACTGATTGGATGTGTCTGACAGAAATGCAGTCGTTTCTGTCTTAATCTTTGTCTGTCTTTAAAAAAATAAAAAATAAAAATCACTGAAGCGATTTGGCTTTTTTTTTTTTTTTTTTTAGTAAATTTGATGTGGTTGAATGTTTGTTGCAATTACTTGTCACATGACACTAACTGTCACTTTGTCATTGTCAGGTCACTTTTGACAAGGTGGTTAAATTGTTCAGT
Organism: Sparus aurata; assembly: GCF_900880675.1. Taxonomy (NCBI): domain Eukaryota; kingdom Metazoa; phylum Chordata; class Actinopteri; order Spariformes; family Sparidae; genus Sparus; species Sparus aurata. The sequence continues at coordinate 22,122,904 of NC_044202.1, read as the reverse complement.
CCCCTGTGTCAACAGTGAAGGGATAGCAGTTCATGGTGCTAATTTGGACACTTGGCCCTCCCATCTAAAAGGATGTCAGCCAAACACGTTTTATTTCAACTGAGGCAGAGATGGGCATGAACGAAAATAAACACGTGTGAGAGGCAGAGGTTTTGGACTGGGCCTCTTTCTTCTTCTTCTTCTTCTTCTCACGACACTCCTTTCATTTATTTCCATCATCTGCCTTTATACAGCTCATCTAAATTGACACATGCTTCCAGTGCCCTCTACCATCACATGCCAGGATGCAACAGCCAATGTACAGCAGCATTAAACTACCCATATCTGATACTGTGGAACTCTGCATGTTGGTCTGTTTTTCCTGTTTTGGGCCTCTTGGTTCCAATAAAGGAAAATTATATTGCTACTGAAAACAACATTTTTTTGAGAAAATCATGCCTTCAGCTTTTTGTGTGTGCATCCTATTCCTGTTTTATTTAACATTACAATCCTTGTGTACAAACCCAGGTCTACAAAGAATAGTTTTTATCTAGTTTAATGTGGAGGAACCTGCCTGGCCTGGACCTAGACCTCAACCCTGATACAAGGATGTAGTTTCCACACGACACACAAGGGGAAAAACACAAAGGTAAATGTATCTACTGGTAGTGAACACAGTTAATTGCAGATTAATAGGGGTTTTAACTGTGATTAGCAAAACCTGCATGTACATGGTAATGTTTGTGTAAAAGTGGTATTATCCTCACTAAAAGAGAGCAAATCCCTGCAGCCGCAGCCAGGTTCAACAAACAGTGGAGAGACCTAAACCAGAAGAGTGAGCACAGTTATAACACATTTGATTTTGCGGCTAACATGTTCAGATATAGTGTATGGATGCAAAGCTTACATTTTCACATACTATTAGGTATGCTGTGTAAGTGAAGTTGATATGGGGAAACATTTGGACCCGACAGGACATGGAGAAATGGTACCGTGCACACAAGAGAGGGTCATTTTTTAACAAAGTCAACATTCACAAAGCCCCCTCCATCTGATCTGCCCTTGTGCTGTTGTCTCACATTATAGGGAAATATTTTATGTAGTCCCCCTTTTATTACTCTGTTTTTTTCCCAGGATGTTATCGCTTTGGCATTGTGTGAACCATTGGAGTGAGTGATTGTTGAGTATGGCTCCTGGGTTTGTTGTTGGGGAAACAAAGGATTTGATTTGATTTGATTTTTCTCCTACAGAGAGATGCACTGAGAGGATTTTCCTCAGACCACAACTGCCCTCTTTCACATTCAGAGAAAATACGCCCCCAACAAACAAACCGATAGATCACTGCAAATGATCTCTGTGTGAGTGTGTGTGTGAGTGTATGTGAAATGCAGGGCTGTACATGTTTGTCTGTCTGTTTGTGAGTGTCTTTTTAACATTGTGTGAGCCTCATTTGTGTGTGTGCAGACTGGAGACAGATCTGTCCTCTAGCTGGCAGATGCCCAGTACAGCACAGCTGGGCCCCAGCCACAGGAGGGGTCATGGGGACCCAAGATTTCCCCTTGGCCCCTTGAGGCTTTTTTAGTCCACGCTTTCAGCAGTGCTGCTTGTAACATGTACACACACACATGTACATACACACACACACACACACACACACACACACACACACACACACACACACACACACATTGACGAATACAAACAAACATTTTGCTCACACAAAGACCCTTCAAGCTGGTTCTCATACATTTGAGCTGATGTCCTGCCCTGTCTCCTGCTCCCAGCCCCCCCACGACGTCTGCTGCATGGCCTCATAATTGATTACTGCCTTCCTCTTGTGATCTTCTCTGCTTGGAAATACTGAGGTCAAGTTGAAAGTTGCCACAAGTAGCCAAACATCTCTGCCAGCTGTTTGAACTCTTTCAAGGCTGCCACTTTGCTTTGGCACGGAGGTGGCACTATGGCAGTTTTGCCGTTGAAGTGTGCATTTTCCATTAATTAGAAATTAAACTTTTTGCAAAATGATGAAATGCCTGACTTCTAAGGGGGCCAAAGGGACAAAACAAGCCGTCCGAGATCGCCAAGACAGTGTTGTTATGATCCACTTCCAGGCCAACTTTTTAGGGGCTTTTTGTGGTGTGAATAACTGCAAAGATTTAGCTTAACATGAAACGCGTATGCGTGTCAGCAGGGTGTTTTCCCTGATTAATGGGTCAAAAGCTTTTAAAACGGCTGTGCTTAGATCCTATTCTGTGACATTTGTCAGTTCATTAATGGTGTGTATCCACGAGGGTGTCGTTTGATGCAATGCCATTCAACACCTCCCAGCTTTGCACGCCTGATCGGATGAATTCTCCAAACCAGACCAACATGGCGGCTGGTTTGGACACTTTCTCTTATATTGCTGAAAAGGTCAGTGAAGTGTGTTTCTGAGAGAACATTTTTTTTTAGAGATAATCCATGTAGTTGCAGAACCAGAACATGTCAACCTGACGATGTTTAGTTTTTAATTGTTTTTCGGGAGTTTCTAGTGGTGGCGTGTCAGCCCAGACAACCAACTTCAGTTAGATGCAAATGCAAAGGAGTGGGCAACGTGATGCCACATCTCATGAAAACATTCCCTGGAATATGGGAAAGAAATGTATTGTTGTGTGGTTGGATGTTGAAAAAGGAATTTTTAAAAAAGTATGTCTTATATCTTTTAAGAATAATTGAAGATGGTCTTTAAATAAAAATGTATTCTGATAAAATCAGTCCAGACTCTCGTCTGCAGTGCTCTTTTGAAATTAGTGCAAGCAAAAAAAAACAAACACTTCACAAACTACATGATGATCTTATAGAATATAATATATTGCAGTAAATTAAACTACCCAACAGTATTTAAAGTAGTTCAGTTGAGCTCAACCATAAACATCTGGAGTAATAAAATGACACATATGTTACAGCTGGTAATGGACACTGAGAAAAGGAGATGGTTAATGGAATTTATTATAACTGCTCTAGAAGAAGGCGGTGGAAAGAGGCTTAGACTCGGGCTCAGGCAGGTGTAGTAGTGGAGACTCACAGTTGCGTCAGCTGAGGCTTTTGGTGAAGGGTCTGGTGAGTGTAACATGGAGGAGCCACAGTGGAGTGAAGGCTGGTAGAAGAGGGGGTGGAGGCTGTGTGGCAGGGTGGCAGCCCAGCTGAAACTTAAAGGTATTTCAATCACTGGAGAGGTCCAGGAGAAACAAAGCTGAGTGGCAAACACAATGACGCAAGAGACGAAAGTCACAGGTAGCAGCGCAGGCTGAGAGACAATGTACCAAATCAAGAAGACAAAATAATCTGGCAGCGAGTAAAGCGGAGACCAGAGTATTTGAGCTGGTGCTGATGATCAAATGCCCTGCGGGTGTGTGAGAGGCAGCCATCAAGACACCCACTTTACACTCCACTGTGGCCTCAGTCGTAGTCTGATCGCCAGTGTATTCTAAAATGTCTGCTTTTTGTCTCTCAGTTTTCTTTTAGAAAATGTTTTTGCCATCAATAAGACCTGAGGGGACTTTTCCTTTGGAAAGCGGTTTTTCCAGAGGAGGAGGCACATTTAGAGAGTATGTGCTACACATAAACACGTTTTGCTTAATCAACATTGACCAGGTCTCGCATCTCCAAATTAGACAGTAAGTTAAATCCAATTTACCTTGCCAGTATCTTATTACATAGGCAGTAATGTTTGATATCCAACTGATGCTCAGCAAGCTGTCTGGCTACTGAATCTGTGATTTTAACATGTCATTTATCAATAAGGTTCAATGACCTTCTTAAACATTTAAATGATCAAATGTTTTTATAATGATTTGTTGACTCTAACCTTCTGACTCTGACCCAGCATTTTCTCATACTTACACAACATGTTTGATAAACATGCTCTGTAGAAAATAATCTGAAAGACTGGCAGATTATGTGTGACAATGGACAAACGTCTCAGAATCAACAGAAAAGCCAAACCTGACTTCTACTCATCTGTGCATGCAAATACAGCTGGCAATTCATCCGGGTTTTGGAGAATTATGAAATCCTTCAAGAACAGTAGTTCCTCCACCTCACTGCTCCATAAGATCTGTCTTGATTCAGTTAAATCATAATTAAAAAAATAAACATGTGAGAGGCTTTTACTCATCATTCCATTTCATCTAATAATATGTTTAACAAACAGTGCTGGCTCTCTATCTGTAGGTTCTTCACTATTTATTTTCCACTCTGGCAATTAACATTCTTGAATCAAGATAAGGTTTACAATAGACTTGTTAGTTTACAAATCTAATGATACGAATACAAAACCTCTTACTCACATTTTGTTTTCTGCTGTTTTTAACCTTTTTAAAAACGTTGCCACCTTTCCATAGACATAGGGGTGAGTAGATGACTGACTTTTAATTTTTGGGTGAATATTTATTATACAACATAACTGATGTCTTGAAATCATCACGGCTGGTCAGCACTCATTATTGACCTGTTTAAAGCATGATTCAGTTATTTTTGATATGTTATTGGATACACTAGACTAGAGTACATCAGCAGTCCATTAAGTTGTTTTATGACAGTCTTTCAAATAGAACTGAGGCAGTATTCTCTGACCACAGGAAGTTAAATTCCATCAGTGTGAGTATCGGTGTACCTCAAGGGACCATTCTTGATCCTCTTTTGTTCATCATATACAGCTTGTAAACCCTCCTCCTGCTACCCCAAATTGTGATGTACATATTTATGTAGATGACTCTATTTTATATGCCCCTGGCTCCTCTCTGAATTTGGCTTTCAGGCTCGTCCTCACAGTAGCGACAAGGGTTTTATGCTTCATTTATCCGCACTATTTCTTCCCATTTATTATTGCTTTTGTCTATTCTGATGAATAATGCCACGAAAAGCCCAGAAAAAAGGATTCTGAAATTGAAACTATAACCACACATATCATCTTTAGGTAATCCTAAGAGGAGGAGTCCAGGATATAGCCTATTTCAACACACTTCAAGTACACGGCCAGCTGAGCAGGAAGCTCAATCACTGGTTTTGCTTGTTGCTAGAATGCATAGCACTCCTCAGGCCAACATGGAGAGGAGAGGGTATGTGTAATGGTGATCTCTCCAAAAGACTCCGACATCCTCATTGCACTTGTCGACAGGCAAGTGATTTAGCAGGTAACGCTGCTTTACCCCTCATAGCCCTTTTTGTAAGGTGACCCAAAGCCACCCAATGGTCAGTTGGTTGGTTGGTTGGTTGGTTGGTCACACAGTTAGAGCTGGCCAATCGTATAGGCAATATAGGAAAATTCTAGGGGGACCATCCATCCATAGGGTGCCACAAACGAGGGAAGAAATAAAAATATCCAAATTATTAACTCTTAAATATTTTACTAATACGCTTTTATTACTGTTATTTATAAAACTTGTCAAAAAGGCCAACAACAACATAACTCCATAACCTATTACACCATTTGCTGCCCAGGCAAGAAAGAGGAGGAGAAATGGGAAAGAGACAGTGGTAATGTGGTGAATTTCATAGTAGTTACTGTTGGAGCAGAGTTTCTAGCTTACTTGGAAGATGGTAACATTTGATAATCTAATAACATCTAGACTTTACCTCAGTAACTCCACCCTCATATTCATTAGGGCATGTTGGAAAGACTATTCAGGCGTTTGGGGAATGACAAATAGTTTTACACACTTACACACAAACACACTTTCCTTTTAAGTGTGATGCACGAACGAAACTCTTTCTGCCTCAACAAACCAGGCAGACATTTCTATTGACATCTCAGTCAATTAAAATACTCTCCAATTCCCACTCCATTTTGTAATAAATAGTTTCAAGCCTTTGTACCATATATAATAATATATCATATCATGTCAGTGGGACGAAACCAAAGCTTTAATTTTATTACTTTAACTGCATTCTGCTACTGATACTGAGGTACGTTTGTTAAGTGAAGGATCTGAACACTTCTTCCCCCACTGGCTTTAATGTGGCTTAGGTGCCATTATTGGCTGGTTTAACCATCAACAGCCTCATTTATCAATAAAACATAACACCCAGCGGTCACATATACTTCTCTTCTCTCTTGCATTTTGAAACATTTTGTGCCCACACCTTCAGATCCTGGGCCACCTGCGGACACCTTCACCTCAGCACCTTACAGAGATGCTGCAACAGCTTCTACTACATGATCCATCAGTGAGTGTAAGAACATGATTGGTGTGTGATGGCAATTGCCTGAGATGCAATGGGCACCCACTAAAATCTTGCCTATGGCACCAAATAGGGTCTGCCCACAGGTTACTGGTCAACCCACAAATCACTAGTACACAGTAATGCTACTTCTTAAGACTCCCTGGGGCAGTTGATCCGAAAGTGATCCACAATCCAGCTATAACAAACACTTAGACCCTTGAAAGTTGGCTTTAGTAAAGCATGCATTTTCCTCCCTCATAAGAACAGTCATTGTGATCAGCTTATTTTACTTATTTATTTTATTGCTCTTCGGGGTAGAAGTTCAGTCTCTCCATTCTTACTACACTCACATGCTCTTACCTTACATGCCCACAATGTTTTGCCAAACTTCTGTCAAACAAGACATATGGATACCAGAAAAAGTGTGTTAAAATGACAGAAATTGGATCAAGGCTGACAGATAAGAGTTTAGGAATTATCTGTGTGTCAGTGTTTGTGGAATGGACAGGCGAAGACATATTTTTTCAGCAAACTGAAGGGCAGGACGCATGGCTGTAATTGTCACTGTGTCTCTCTCTCTTCTCATTCCTCCTTTTCCATCAGATCAAAAGAACTGACTGCTAACATTTTTTTTTTCATGAAAGTTGTAAATCGCCAGAGGATATACAGATGAAACCGCAGCACAGGTAATCACGCTGCAGGTGGAGGTCTTTCAATCTAAGATAACTGTCGTATTCACCACGTGTGATTTGGAAAACAATAATAATAATAGTTATAATACTAATAATAGTAATAATAATAATATGTTGTCTGCTTGTCATTAATTTCTTAATTATCATCATTTTCCACAGGTCACAGTTGTTGATGTAACATTACAGTCGTGACAACTTATAGACTCAGACCTAGGGCCAACACAAACTGTCCCCTTGATCACCATTACCAGCCTTGGCAGTCAATGTGTAGGGGGGAATGTGCAGCTTGTGTCTGTTTGTGTATAGCGGTGGGGTTGGGGGGGGGGGGTCCCTAATTTGCACATATGGAAATGATTTTTCTCATTGCACCGCCTTCTCTGTTGTGGCCAGATGGAATTAGAGAGCGCTCAGAAGCCGTGAAGGCAAACACATCAAAAAGGAGAAAGAGGGAAGGGGGAGAGTGCAAGAGGGGAGTTGGCAGGATGGGCCGGGGAGAGGAGAAAAACGAAGTGGAGGAGGATGGAAAAAGCAGGAAAACAAAGTTGGTTTCTTGTGGCTGAAACAAAGACAGTATAAAGTACAGTTGTAGCAGTCCAGTGATGTCACACTTTCTCTCTCTTAGCTGAATGTCAATTTGATTGCTCTCTTTCTCCACCTGCTGTCCTCTGCCCACAGGATGATGCACACAAGTGCTTTATGTAATGTTTTTTGTCCCTTTTTCTGATTCAAATTTACATTCACGCATTGTTTAATCTAAAGAGAATCATGGGACAGGAAATGAGCTCATATATCATCTAATATGGGCGTCGTTTTTTTGAATTACAAATAAGGGGCTCAATGCTCTTCTGGCCTGGGAGCAGCTCCCCTTCCTCCCCTCTGATCTTTACATCCATGTTGAATAATACGGTTGTAAGTAGACTATGCATTGTTTTGATGTATCAATTCCAGTATGACGTCCGAGTCCTGCTGATGGGAAACTAGTAACAAAACTACTTACTCTGTCTTCTCACCACAATAAATCTGTTGCTTAAAGAGGAACCTGGTCATATTTGGCTAAGCAAGATTATGAGTGCCACAGGTCAAAATACAGCTTCAGAACAATGGAGGCCTACTGGTTTGGAAAATGGCTAGAAAAAGATAATTGTCCGACAGACTGTTACAGGAGACACTGGCTGCCCCAGCAATGCCCATGCATGGCGGAACATCTCGCTTTCATTTTTGGTGTCCATGTTAACAGGTTAGAGCAGACACATTGCCGGAGTGAGTAGTGTGTCAGGCGAGGCTGCAGCAGCGCATCATCTAAAGATTCAGAGTATTGGCTATATTACTGCGACACGTGCGGTTCTCGTCAAACATAGACCTGAAAAACAACCTGAAGACCATCATATCAACATCATACCAGTGTTTCACTACAGTTTTAATGTATCTGTATAATGTGTCGCAGACATAAAGAGAATACACACAACAGATCACATCAAGATATTTGTTGATAATTATCAAAGGCAAACTCTGCGTAGAATGACAGGGCACTGCAGCGCTGCCCAAGTGGACCCACTCCTGAGGTTGCAGGTATTGACAGCCTACACTAATCGAAAAGGCAGATTTTTTCCAAGTTTGGATTATTTAACCATGTCAGAAATTAGTAAAGTTTGAAATTGTGAAAAATAAAAAAACATATTGATCATCTAGTTAACAAACCAAGACGGTATAAGCTGTAACTTGCAGATTTCCTAAATCTAGTAAAAACAGTCACTTGGGTATCACACATATAGAAACCTTTAAAGTGAACACAATACAAATATATATATGTATATAAATATATATATATATATATATATATATATATATATATATATATATATATATATATATATATATGTATATAAATATATATATATATATATAATATATATATATATAAATATATATATATATATATATATATATATATATATATATATATATATATATATATATATATATATATATAAATAAAGGACATGTGTATATATGCATGGGTATGCATATGCATAAGTCCTTAGGCACTGGTCATCGTTGTGGTCTGTCACTCGTGTGGCTCCACTCCTGGGTCTGTCATGAACTCTGCCAGTAGTTCTGTGTCTTCATGCAAGTCTGCTGATGACACTTTGAGACACACCAAGTTCACGAGCAACATCTGACTGCATGCCACTGACCCGAAGGCGCGCTATGGCCAGGTGGCACTGCTCCTCCGTTAAGTGACGTTGTGTGTTCTTGGCTGTTTGAATGATGAACTTGGAATGACTTACTGACAATACCAGCTTTTTATACCCACAGAATGTTGAAATTGATGCCACATTGAAAAGGGTTGTCTTTTAGTTTTTTGGTATTGGCCCCAATATGTAAGGCACACTGTACACAGTGAGAGCATTATGTGGAAAACACAAAATGAGGTGTGCCTATCACCCCAATACAATTGCCTCCCTATCCCAAAACTCTTTGAAGTGAAACAAACACTGTATGTATGAAATCCACTGAGTCTCTCACAATATCCCTAAGTTATTGTGAGTAGTGTATATGTATATATATATATATATATATATATATATATATATATATATATATATATATATATATATATATATATATATATATATATATATGAACGTGAGAATCCACATCTGGGTTCGTTTGGACCCTCTCAGACATGGGTGGATGCATCATTGACATCTGACCAAAAGGGCGCCCTTACGTATACATCAACATGGAAACTATGAATTTGCATTCAGAGTTAATCCCAGTTTGGCTGCAGTCCCAGTTTTACTCCCATCCCAAACTCAGTGCTCAAACCATTGTGAGCATGAGTCCCACTCTTAATCCAAATCCCATACACAGTTCCAGATTCATCACATACCATATTAGTTTCATTCTTATTCCTAGTTATGTCCTGCATTTTAGCCCAATCACAATTCTTTCCTTAGACTAAATCCCACTTCTATTAGCCCCTAGTCCTAGTTTTGTGCTGTGTTCCAATATCCATACTTCCCGTACTTACTATACTTAGTTTGAGTACTTAGGGTGTTCCGATATCGAGCGCGGCGAACAGAAGTGTACCTAAAGATACCCGGATGTTGCCCTCATAACGGCAAAAACGTTGAGTGTGCAACGATGTACACTTTACGCACTCAACGGCCGCCATCTTGTCTACGTAGTGGAAGAAGTGAAGCCAGGCAGGGGCACTCAGCTTGAATTTTTTTTTTAATGGCTGCTGAGAGGACAGCGCCTGCAGCGGAGCCATAGTGCAGGATTGTAGGACTGTAACTGTTAAAAATTAAAGTTGTAGATGTCTTTTGTTCACCTTTCAAAGCGGGATGTTTTTGGCGGGTGGCTATTTCCACCAGCTCTATTTAGGGTTCCAGTCTTTGTACTAACGGCCAGGGAATGCCACCAAAGCATTTGCAGCTCAAAATGTAGTCTAATTTTAATCTCACTCCTGGTATTAGAACCAGGTTTAGTCCCAATCCCTTTCCTCTCATGAGATCCAAACTACAGTCAAAACTTCATCTTTAGCTCTAATATAATTGTCAGACTACATCCTGATCCCAGTCCCCATTATCAAATCCGATGAAGTATCTCTCTCAGATTTAATCTCTGTCCGGGCAATATCCTCACACTTAGTCCTCATGTGGTTGCCTCTTTCTTTGTGTCTTATTCTGTCCCAGTCCCAGTATCGGCTCAGGCCACAGCTGTTGTATTTGTCCTGCCATTCTACTCCAAGCCTTGGTGTTTCAGTTCTCTTGCCAGGTCATAATTAGCATTTCAACTAGTGGTGAAAAAGGCCTACACCCCCCTTCCTTCCTGAGTGAAAAACACCAACACTCAACTACTTCAAAAATTCAGAAGGTTGGGGGGATGGCAATTAGAAATCTGATTAACACTTTCCCTCCAAGATTTCCATTGGAAGTTTTAATGAGGAGATGTTCATGTGCAGATGCACATGCATGTGTGTGTTGGACAGCTTTCATAGTAGTTCCATATGTTTGTGTTAACCTTTTATCATCTTCTTCCATGGCCTGGCAGTCATTGTGATGTACATAAAAAAAAAATATATACACAAAAAAAAAAAAAAAAAAAAAAAAAAAAAAAAAAAAAAAAAAAAAATATATATATATATATATATATATATATATATATATATATATATATATATATATATATATACACACACACACACTATCTATCTATCTATCTATCTATCTATCTATCTATCTATCTATCTATGCATACACTCTCATATACTTGCTGACAGGGATGCATGTGCCAGAAACTGTCAAATAATTTGTTTTCATGCTAATTTGCAATTTGTACATTATACATCCACCCCACTGTGACGGAAGGTGGCAAGCCAAAACTTGCGTGGTCGAGCTGTCTGCTTTGTCAGCTGAAAACATGTATGTGTAAACTCTTAACAATTCAGTGCAAAGTATTGGGCTACATAGATTAGATATGCTTTAGCTATGAAAAGAACAAAAATCTAGAAAGACGACTAGAAAAGAAAATGTATCTCTGTCACTGCTGGGAATAAAATAGTGTGACTTTTTTTTATTTGTTATTCTTGAAATATTGCGTCCTTATTTTTACTTAAAGGAAGTGTTAGGACTTATGTGTGTTCCTGTACAGTTTGAACCCAACAAAATATTGCATATAGTAATATTTTTTTTGAAATACTAACCTTTCTTTTCTGACGTATGACTTTTTTTCTGGAAACATTACATATTCTTGATATTACCACTTGTTTCTCAAACATTATGACTATTTTTTCAAAATATTCCAAATTCACTCTCAAAATATTATGACTTGTTTCTGAAATATTGTTACTTTTATGTAGTTTTCTTAAACATATTATAGTGTCCTTAAATGAATGAATAAAATAATTAAAAAAATTCTGGATGGACTGTGTTTGCAAGATATCAACCTTCCGAAGCTAAGATCTCGACAGGGAATTCACCAGTGTTTTTATTGTTGCTGTGTACATTCATCTGCATGCAAACAAAAAAAAAAACCTACAGGAATTGTATGTTGTCATTAGTACCAGCACAACTCAGCATCACATCTGACAATTTTAAATGGATACAATCTACATGGACACGTAACCCAGCCCTTTCCACTTTCCTTGCCCACTTTTTATCAACCTGAATCACCAATCACACTTTGCAAAAAAATCATTCGGACACAAACCACCAACAGGCCAACCGTCATGTCTCGTCCTGCATCCTAGGTTATGTTTTCTTTCTGATCTCATTATTTTGTTGCCTCTTTATCGTCAGTCCCCTTCGCACAGCCATTAGCCGGTCACCACCACAGCACCCTCCCCATCCAAGTGTGAAATGTATTTGGGACGAGCCAAGATGACGCCAGCAACATTGATGTATTTATTGTGCTAAGTTTGGGACACTTCATGGCTTCCTGTCCAGTAAAATAATGGGCTCACCTGTGAAGAGGAAGATGCCGGTGAGCTGTTCATTTTCCTGTTTATCCCTCATGCTCACTGTTGAACATAGACTTTCCTGAGTCCTTGCCTGAGCCCTCAGAAGCCAAAGCCCTGGATGGCAGGTTACTATTCAAAATTACAAGTTTGGATTTTCATGGCCCGAGGTCAACATGAACACTTAGGTTTTCATTTGTAAACTCCCCTTTGAACCCCCTTATTCTGGGCCTCCCGTAGCTTTGTGAACATACTCCACACATTAACTAGTCTATCAGTGAGGTTATGAGCTTGGGGAGGGGTGCAAGTTAAGTTTATCTCATGCCAGTCTTTAGAAATGACCTTCCTTATCTGTTCCATTGCCCTCTGAGTCTGTCACATCCCAAATAAGACCAGAATCAAAATCCACCGAGTTCCCTGATCTCTCCAAGGTTCCCCTTTCAGATGAACTACATGGATATCTCATGCAAAACTTGAACACTTGTACACTTGCACTTGTGTGAATCTCATGTACACTCTGATGTGAAACCAATGGAATTACGTGTGCAACCGCTTTGGATTACATGGGATACCCATGTTAAATCCATACAAATGCTCATGAAACCTATGAGCCCAGATGTGAAGCCCATGAGATTACATGTGGAGCCTGTGGGATTGAAAATACAAATGTATAACTTTATTCACTGATTTGGTGACTGGATCATATTTATTGGATAACATTTATTATAGTTTTTCCTCTGATGTCTGGTTTGCCTGAACCCCTGGTGATGTAAAGTTTCCTAATGAAAATATGCTATACTTGTTGCTAAAGTAAGAGAACCACAAGCTCTGCAGCCACCTTAAATACAGGTGAGCCAGGTGGAACAGGTGTGTCATATCTGCCCTGATGAACCTAACATGTCCCTTCCTACCTGAGCTCACTTTATACCTATTTAAAACCCATGTGCACCTCATACAAAGCAGTTACTGTTTGAAACCCATGTACAATCTTCCATACAAGTGGGTGCATAAAAAAATACTAGTACTTACATTTTCCATACAACATTTTAACCAATTAAACATAAATCTAAACTTGGAAGGCTAGTACTAGATGATACATCTACCATCTACCATCTAGATGGCTAGATGGTAGATGGTTAAATGTTTTAGATTTTACATTTAATCTAATGGGAATTTATATGCATTTAAAAGAAACTGGATCAGAAATTCATTAATTTCATCAGAAATTTCAGCAGAGTGTTTGCTCCACTGCATGCTTAAACCTCACCTCAGGTCATGTTTCAGTGGTCCTTTCAAGCATACCTAGGGCTCTATCTTATGCTCAGCACAAGATGGTTAACAGCGCAGCACAAGTGTCTTTGCTAGTTTCAGAACTATACAGTTGTCATTTTTGTATGCCCCGCACCTACGTTGCATAAACAGCAAATTCTTGTTCCCACCCTAATATTGGTCTTAAAATGAGGGGTGGTCAGGCAGTCTGACGGCAGATTGCAATCTTGAGGCAGTGGAAAGCCAATGTGACACAGACCAACAAAAAGCTGGTCTAAAGTCAAAGGCAGTCTATTTCCTGCTATTTAAAGAGCCCACTATTCAGCTAGTTAGATGCACCTAAAAAGGCGGGTTCACGCCGTGCATATGCTCTGGTTTAATGATTAGAGAGGCTATTTTCAGTTATTTTACATATGTCAACGAACGCAGTAATGTCCTGTATCAAAGATCTGGATGTTGTGTTACCTTTTCATGTGTAGAAGAACACAGAACATTAATTAACATAAAATACTAACCAAGTCAGGAGTTTTAAATAATCAGTTACTTTTACCAGCTGTTGCTTGCGCATGTTAATGTAGAGATTCATTGTTTCTGCTGCTTGAGGATCGCTGCAGGTAGTGTCATTAATATTTTTTTTCCTCTCTTATCCCACCTGTAATTGATCAGAACGATTTTTTTATGACCTGTCCCCCTTGATCCATGGACTGAGATCACACACATACATGGATGCGCAGTAGCGCTCCTCCTCCTCCTCTTCCTCAGTTTAATATCAGTGTACTTTTTCATATGCAGTCAAACAGAGTTGTTGATGGAACAGATGATTGTGAAATGGTGGGGCAGAGGGTGCAGCAGCTGAGGAACACATCCCCCTCCCTCACTGAAGATGAATGCTACTGTTTGATATGTGCCAGGACCTGGCCCACCTGCCTCTCAAAGGGAATGGGAGACACTCGGATTGGTTTAACATATGTTCCACCCAGAACACTCCCATGACTAAGTCAGAGCTTAGAGTTTAAATGCAAACCCTTTGCGCCATGCACTTCAATTTGCAACCAAATTATCCGTCGTTTAACTAGCAAAATGGACTTTGAAAAACCCTAAACACATTAGCACTTTGCGCTTTAGATAATGGGCTATAGATCATCTAAATGGGGCCCCTAGCCTTGAGAAATCTGAGAGAGAGTTAATCTCTCTTCCCATCATTACTCTCCTGAACCCCCATCTTCAGTTTGTGGAAAAGGTGGATGCCTTTGACATTAGCATTGGGGCAGTCCTCTCTCAGCACTCTCCATTGGACAACAGGCTACACCCGTGTGCATTCCTGTCCTGAAAACTCATAACCACTGAGAGAAATGGAGAACTGCTAATGGTTAAGATGTCACTGGATGAGTGAAGGCATTGACGAGAGAGAGCAGGGCACCCTTTCCTGGTAACCAAAAGAACATGGAGTACTTTTGCACTGCTAAATGGCTCAACATTAGATGAGCAAGTTAGGCCCTTTTCTTTTTCAATTTCACGCTGTCATATTGCCCACGCTCAAAAATGTCAAACCTGACACCCTATCTCACCAGTTTCACTTACCCTCTCCACGTTGTTAACCCCCTAACATTATCTCTTCTCCCTGTGTAGTTAGTGCTATCACATGGGGATTGAGTCTAAAGTCAGGGAGGCCATAGCTGATACACTTGTGCCGGATGGCTGTCCCCCAAAACAGCTGTTTATCCAACTATCTCTGCTGACACTGCTCCCTGACACTCCGGAAAGAAAAGCCTTCCATGGAACATGATGTTGTTGAGAATGTTTCAGCATGCCCTGTCTGTGCCTGACTCAACAGAGCTGCCCTGCTGGTATTCTGCACTATCTTTTTGTACCCTGGTGCCCATGGTCATACATATACATGGACTTCATCACCAGACTGCCCTTCTCTGAAACAAACAGATTCTCTAGAAAGACATTTCATTCCTCTTATTCTCAAACTGCCAAAGAAATTAGGTTACTTTATCCATTATGTTTTTCCTGCATAGTTTTCATGGGCACTGATGTCAAAGCAGGGCCTGTAATTTGCCCTCGTTTTTTTTTTTGAATGAGTTCTGCCCTCTGCCCAAATCTGCCTTATACCTGTTGTAGCAGTATTAAGTAGTTAGGGATGTAACGGTTACCGGTGTCACGGTAAACCATGGTAAAATTCCCGACGGTGAAGGTTACCGTTTAAATTTTAATTACCATGGTAACCGCCACGGTCGGTAACCAACTCGGTGGAAAACTCGAGGCGCATGCGCTTCAAATCATGCAGGAAAATAAAAGGCTCAAAATGGGATCAAAACATGGTGATGTCAGCTTTTAGCGAGGGGGGGGGGGGGGGGGTCTCTTCTCTGCATCTGCCGTGTGTTTGGCTTGCAAATGATATTTGAGACTCGACGTACTTCATTGGTAACTCATTTCATGTCGACAGTACATGCAGATAACTTTTGTCTTATCGACCGAACCATCTGGCAGTGTTTTGAAAGTAAATTTGCCGTTCATAAGTCCTTTCTCCATTTCCTTTCACTTTCGCTTTTCAGTCTTGTGACCGTGTTTTTCCCAAACGCCAACACTGCTTCTTCTTCTTGTGATTCCCTTTCTTATTCTTCTGCCACCCTCTGGATCAAGACTACAGGTGCCATCGATGGCCATAAATCAAACAATGCGCATTTCTTTTCTTTTTTTTTAATACAGAGCGTTAATTGCGCGTTAAAAAAATTAACGGCATTAAGAGGATGTTGCGTTAACGAGTTATTAACGTGTTAACTTTGACAGCCCTATTAAATATAAATCTGCTGCTGGTCAGCGTGTAGCTGATCGCTTTGCTCCACGCCGTGCCGACCATGATTGCCTGATCGGTATGTAGCACAGTGACTTTAGCTTCCTCCTCCAGCCACTTGTAAGTTGCACTTATCTGTTCTTTTGTTGTAGGGTAAAGACACCTGTGTAGCGGCATAGCAACCGCTAACCTGCAAGAAATCACTGCTGCTTTGCTTAGCTACTTTGCCTCGCGGCTCGCTGCTTTGCTGCTCACCGCTAACAGCTGCGTTGCTTTGCTGCTCCGATGCATTGCTTGGATTGACACGGCTCCTGGCTGCTCACTACAGCTGGCTAAGCGTTAGCCCTGTCCAGGTCTGGTTTTAGCTTTGCCGTGGCTGAACTGTTGCTCTGCGACGCCATATTGAACTGTGTACTGTCACATCTTAGTGTGTGTGTGTGTGTGTGTGTGTGAGAGAGAGAGAGAGAGAGAACACTGGGGAAGTTTATTTAATTTTCATTGTGACCAGTTGCTCTTTATGGAACTTTCTTTATTTTCTTTGTAACAATTGGTTTCACTTCAACCTGTAATTTTGATTAATGTTAGGTTTACGGTTATTTTGGTCCTTGCGGGTTGTAAGTAAATCTCATTTGTGATTATGTAGATTTTGTTAATTCTATTTGATTTGCTATTGTGGTAATTATTAGAGATTTGATAAATTAAGTCTTCTTGATTTCTTGTGATTTTGTTTGTTTTTCTCACCTGCTGTCCTCTGACTTCCCCCATTCAGGTGCTGAGCCTAGGGTGGCGGATTGGTGTCCAGGTGGCGGTGTCCCTCTTGTGTTTTGCACTTTTGGGTTGATTTTGTTTCACTTTTATTTACTCAATGTGTGGTGTTCCTGGGATCCGCTTTGTTTTGGACCCATCTCCCCCAGTAAGTCTCAGCCCTGATTGGTTCCCCTTTTTGCCCCCAGTAAGTGACCTCTTAATGGTGAAGTTTTAGGACTTTTAAAATTGAAGTTAATAAATGTTTTGTACCCAGAAATACTGTCTCTGCCTCTATTGTAAAACGGACCTGAATGCCTTATTTAGTTGACAAGTTGTCCTTTAAAAGAACAAAAAAGGGTCCCTGGGTGAAACCCCCAGGGTGGCGTTGTTTGGAATAAAATGTATTCTTAACAAATTGCTGCCCAGAGCATGCTCCTCGTGCTGCCACACTGTCAAAGATCAACTCCTCTGCCTCAAACCCCAGAAAACTATTCTCCTTGTTCTTTTCCCTTCTCACCCCTCCTACCCCTCCCCCTTCCTTCCTCATTGCTGATGACTTTGCAACTTACTTTACCAAGAAATTGAAAGACATCAGACCCTCATTTACTCCTCACAGTGACTGAGTCACTCTGAGCCACCAGAGCCTCATCCCTCTAATCAGACCTCATTCTCCTTGACTTATCTTCTGCATTTGATACAGTACACCACCAAATCCTCCTCTCCACTATGGCTGAACATGGCATTGCAGATTTGCTCTAACCTGGTTCACATCATACCTGACAAATCGCACCTTTCAGGTCCCATGGAATGGCTCCTTTTCCAAACCCTGCTTTCTGGAAACTGGTGTCCCTCAAGGCTCAATACTAGGACCACTTCTGTTTTCACTTTACACTAGATCACTAGGCTCTGAAATCACATCACATGGATTGTCTTACCACTGTTATGCAGACGACACACAATTGTTCCTCTCTTTTCCCTCCTCTTCCAGTACCCACATTGCAATTCGCTATTTTCTGCAAAAGACTCAAGACTTAATTGTTCAGACTTCACCTCGACCCGCTCAGCATGACTCCTTTCCACCCCCCCAACAAAAAACTAAAATAAAACATATATGCACCCTTAGCACTTAAATCATAGCACTTATGTACTTAACGTATCCTTGATGAATAGCAGCTACTATGCTCAGACGAGGCCTTTAAAATTGTTTTTATTTTTTCTTATTTACTTTATTGACAATTATATGTTTCGGTTTCTTTCTTGTGACAAATAACTTATTGTAAGTCACTTTGGACAAAAGCGTCTGCTAAATGCCCTAAATATAAATGTTAAGAACAGTACATCTTTTCACTGTGATGTTTAGCATGTCCAGATGTATCACGTGATGCAACCACAGCTTTTTCCACTCGTAGACAAGGAGGGAGACCAGCTACAACTGGATAAAGTTTAATGGGAAAACAAGTAACAGGTCTTTGTTTACCACCATGTTTTTGTGTCAAAACACGTCATGGAGAGAAATTTGTATCTCTTTTGCACAAGAGCAAATTGACTGGCCTGAGCATTGACTCTAAATGTAGACTAATGATACAGCACCATTAATTCTTCTGGGTCAACCACTGATGCTATTATCAAACTTTCCTGAATTGTGTTTCTCTCTTCCTTTTCTGATTTTGCCAAAGCTTCCTCTCCGTCTTGCAGATAATGAAAGAAGAGGCCAACGCCAGCCTGAGATGGAAACAGTAAGGCGCGGGTTAACAAGCTAACAGAGGGAGGGATAAAGAAAAGACCATCATCAGTTGACACATGGATATTGAGAAATAATTGAAAGTGCAAATGAAGCGGTAAATGGAAACATATATTAAATAGTGCATAAATTAATGTTTGGTAATCACAACTGGAAATGGTGGAAACCTCTAAAGCATGGTAAACAACAATCTTATCTGGTCACTTTTGTCTTTGCTTTTGTAAAGAGCAGGGGAAACTATTGTCTTCAGGATTCTTTCGTCACCTCATCTTTTCTCTGACTCTGACTTTTTCTGTGGGTTGATGAGGACTCACCAGCCCCAGAGCCCTGCACATCTTCCCCTGGCTGGTTTACCTGGAAGGTGGCTTGTAAGGTTAATTGCAAAATGAAGTTGATAAAGTAATTAATGCATTTGTCAGCAGTGTCTTTCTCCTTGCCTGCAGCCATCCTCCAGCAATTGGGCCTTTCTTCTTGCCTGCCTGGCTGCCCTGGTGCTGCCTGGGAGATGCTACACTGATATAGCTCCCTCACATCTGCAGCAGGTCTTTTGTTTTTTGGGGGAATGTGATGGCAATGTCAGTCCACCCCTGATTAACCAGAGACAATAGCAGACTGGACCCCTTTGTGTGTATATGTGTGGGTGTGGGTGCGTGTGTTTGCATGTACTCCATCCCTCTATTTTGGCTCATCTGTCTGATCCAGGACCATCAAAATGCAATGTCAAAACAATTCAGGGTACTGCTTCTGGAGGTTTAAATTCTGCATGGTTTCTATTGGATAAGCAGTATTTCACAGTAAGTAAGTAAGAGTATATGATTTGTGGTTAAAGATACAATATGTTACATTTCTGTAATGTTAAAAAACAACTAGACTTGTGTTATATTTTGTGTTGAGTTGTGTAATCACATCATTCCAAATGTTGACAACAAATTCTAACCCCGGGAAATCCACCAGTTTCCTTGAAGCAACAGAAGGCATACTCCTGGATTCCAAATCACACTAAAAAAACCTGAAAAAAACACCTGAAAAATTGGCAGCCTCTCAAAACTATATTATTTGATCTGACCCCACACTATCAACAGGCCAAAGTTAACCCACCATAAGGTACAATTTTAGCCTGACAGAATGCTACCAGTGCAACAAAAATAAATTATACAAAATGTAATGCTTATGCTGGTTTCTTTGTTTGTGAGGTATAAATGCCAATTAAATATGTCAAAATCCCTAATTAGTTTTTGTCATTTTTCATCAGCATAGCTGCAAAGTGACACTCTGCAAAGGAAGTTAGTCAATTAAGGGAAGTTGTGATCCATTTTGTTTTTAACACTGCAATATGTGTGTTTGCATTTTGCACAGGACCCACCCAATCCAATGGAAAAAGTGTCACAGACACAGGACTGTTACTAAGTACACAGATACCATTAATAATCCAAAAAGACATGCCAAGTGAATATTTATCAGCAAACTTTATTTTGAAAGTCTAACTGGTAGTTGTGCCTGCAATGACCTGCAAGTCCAAAAAATAAAAAATAAAAAATACTATATAAAGCCAAAAATGAAAGCAGCCTCTACTACCCATATTTATGTTTCTTGTTAGGCAGTGACCTCTAGCGGTAGTAAAAGTCATAACTGCTTCAAAGGAGGATTTGAGGAGTGACGTGTGACCAATGTTCACGTCAAGTGTGAAACCAGAGGCCACACCCAAAAGTGAGTTCTTTGAGTATGCTAATGTAGAGAAGTAACGTCACATCCAACGATGTAAGTTACTTGTTGTAAGTCCCTTAAGCAACCTAGTGATTTTAACCCAAACCAAAATGTTTTCCTAAACCCGACCAAATAGTTTTAGTGCCTAAACCTACAAACCACTAAATGATCATGTGTTTTTGGGAACAATAATATATGTTGTTTTGGGATATGCTCACAATCAACCTATTTGTCATTGAGGTATGAGTATTCGTTGATCCAAAAATGTACAGTCTGAAGCTTTGGGCCTCTTACCAAGCTGCTATATATAACGAATTGGGAGTCAAACATATTTGCTATATAAGGAAACATGATCAATGAAAATAGAGGCAGATCTGTATTTTTGAAGACAATTGTTAAAGATAATCTGAAAAAATAATTTGCCTCTTGGTCAAGTATATCAGTGTGACTGTCACTCATGCCCTTGTTAGATACAATTCACCTATATCATATTTGCAACATAATAGGTCCTGGACTCTCTCACCCTTTTCCGTTTTAATAACAGCAGTGAGAGAAGGACCTCCCATGTATGCAAGCTGCAACAGAACAGAGCTCCAGTCTGTGGCATGATTCCTAATTCACCAAGTCCCAAGTGGTGCAGATTAATTATAAATGAACGATACGGAGTAAAGTCCCGTGGCCTCAGGGAAACGCTCCCTTCCTCTGCCATGAAATATATATGCAGCTTAACTCTTTATTAATAACATATTTATAAACGGATTATTGATTCGTAGAATGGACACAGGTTTATCTCTGCAGAGGAAATTCCACTTCACTAAAGAAAATGGAGAGAGTTAAATTAGAGCTTTAGTCAATCATTTTTAATTGATGTGTGTAAATAGAGGAAATGCTGTGTGTATGCGGTGATATACTTGTGGGAAAATGGATAAATAGTGTATAAACTTAAATTAAGTAAAACTAGTATAATTCACAGGTTTGACCTATATTATGTTTCATGAAATGTTGTGTTTTCTGAAATTTCATTGTGTTTTCTGAAATTTCATTGTGTTGCGGGAAATGCTGTTGTGTGTTGTGAAATGTCCTATTTGGGAAGTGCTGTTGTATTTTGACTTTCAGGACCACCTTATAAAGCAATTGCATTTTGCAATCAACATTTTCTTCATAATGATACATTAAAACAGGAAACAAGAACAGAGAACACAGTCCAATGAAGTCAACCAATTGGAGATGGAGTAGGGCGGGTCTTTGCCAAAACATAAACGGGATCCATAATAACATGTAACAAACATGGAGTACTCAAGCATGTGAATGTATGACTTGTTTTCGTAATTGCTTAAACACGTGTTGCCTAAATGCAGCTCATTGTGTCAAAGTGCTATACACAAGCCAAGTAGGACGCTACACAAAATGCAAAAAAAAAGATAAATCAGCGCTACACAGTTTGACTTGGCACAGCCAAAAGTGCCAATACAAAAGCCTCACCTGTCTTTTTTGGAAGTGGATGACATGGGGCCCATTGACAGTTGATTTGAACTCCAATCTTCTGTCACCTCTAAGTAACAAAATACAAATTCTAAAAGATGTCTGTAGAATTATACATATCTGGGCATTTTAACATTAATTATTCATTGAAAACATCTTAATTGCTCGCCTAAGGAAAAATACAGAAGTTCTGTTTTGAACTTAATTGAATTGTAACTGAGTTAATAAGAGACATGCATTTCTAACTGAAATACAGAGGCCCCTTTTGTGAAATGTGTAATTAAAAAGTAAGTAAAACGATAATAAATAACAATTAAAATGAGCAGCAATATTCTATTTCTTAGACCAGCTCCTACCTTAGTTTAATGATAACAATGGGACAAGGTCTGTGTGTGTTGTGTGGCTGCTGTCTTCATGTTGGCCTCCAGAGAGCAATGCTAAGGTTGGGTGAGGAGGGCCAAGCTGTTGCACATCTCGACGGCAACACCTGCTATTACAGAGGCCGTCTGTCAGTCAACATGGCCTAACACGTACACACATTTGTACTTTGTGACAAAAATGCCTGATTAGCATGCCATGGGGAACAAGAGTAAGGTGGCTGTGAGGGGACACTCAAACGTAACCTCTCTAAAGAGAGAAAAAAAATGACCAGTCCGGTAAAGTTTAGGAGGTATTAGTGGCAACCACAACTGCAACAGCAAAATGTAATTTGTTGTATAAATTATAATCTGAGTTGCACTACTTTCCCTGCATCATCCACATCACAATATACAATGTGAAAACATTACACTGATGTGCAAAGACACGCAGCTGTGATTGGAGTGTTATGTCTTGTTCAGACCAACGATTTGCAACAAGATAAGTTGAAACTTGCAAAAACTTGCAATGTGCCGCTCTGGAACGTTATGCAAACCTGCCAGCTCACACCGATATGACTTGATGAGATGGTGTATCATCTCAGTTGTAAAGAGTCTCTTTACTTTCATGTCAAAGCTTGCCTTTTCAGGCTTTTTTATGGCTGGATATACTTTGTAGAACCTTCAAATATGAATGTGCACAGTGATAGTGAACTGTCTGTAGTCTGCCTGTGAAGAAGTCTTAATATCTAATTGCAGTTGAGTGTTATGAGTGTTGTAGTCAGGCGTTACATTTTCCAATCAGCTCCATGGATAAGATTGTATTGAATGCTGAGCTGAAATCAACAAACAGCATTCTGATGTATCTGTTCTTATTTTCCAGGTGTGTGAAGACTGAGTGGAAGGCAGTATATATGGCATCCTCTGTGGATCTATTTGTTCTTAAAGCATACGGGATTGTACATACTGGCAGGGGTGTTTAATCCCTTTAATGTGCACGAGAACCAGGTCCTCAAAGCACTTCAACAGGATAGGGGTGAGTGTATCTGACAGTATCTGTCATGACTGGACCCGGTTAACATTTTAGGCACAGGAACGATGATGGTTGTCTTGAGGCATGAGGGAACAGTCTCCTTTAAGGGTGAGATGTTAAAAATGTCAGAAATGCAGCAGCTAGTTAAAATTGCCACATGATTTTAGTACATGGCCGGATAAATAATCCGGACCAGCAGCCTTATTTATATTCACATTCGACAGCATGTATCTCACCCCTGCTGTGGCTACTGTCAGTGGCTGGTTCTCTGGAGGCGAAGTAGGCTTCACAGCGCACTCTTTCTATAGGGGATCAAAGCGAGGATATAATGTTCAGCTTATGCTGCAGTATGGCCACACACATGATTGAGGCACTCCTGCTTTTGTAGGCTGTGACTAGGGATGTCCCGATCCGATCTGCTGGATCAGGATCGGACCGATATGGGCATTTTTCCACTGATAAGGGAATGGCAATTTTGAAACACGGACCCAAGGCTAATTTTTTTTTTCAACGTCATAGCACAATTTGTGACAGAACTCAGAAGTGCACGTAACGTTAATCTGGCAAACCTGTAGATACAATGTGTGCAGTGTGGAAATAACTTAAATTAGAAAGAGAAAGCAGTCAAACGTGACATTTAACATCTGCGATACGACCGTTTCGCGAGGGGGTAACACAAAAGCTGCAAGGAGGGTGTTCACCGGGGTGTGGAGTTCAGAAGGGTAATAGACACAGGGAAAAAGCTTTCCCTGAACTTGCTGGTCCAGGTGCAGAGTGATCTGTAGCGTCTCCCAGTGAGGAGGAGGGTGAACAGTCTGTAGTTGGGATGAAAATGGTGACTGACAATGCCACGTGCCTTTCGCAGACTTCGCTTGCTCTTGAGAGCCTTGATAGAGGGGAGTGAGGAACCAGTGACACATTGGGCAGTTTTCACCACCCTCCGCAGTGCTTTCCAGTCAGACACAGAGCAGTTGCCATACCAAACTGTGACACAGTTAGTAAGGATGTACTCAATGGTGCAGTGACAGAGGTTCACCAGAATCTGAGGAGAAAGGTGGACCTTCTTTAGTCTCCTCAGGAAGAAGAGTGAGCCTTCTTGATCAGGGTGGAGGTGTTGAGGGTCCAAGAGAGATCCTTGGAGATGTGGACACACAGAAACTTGAAGCTGGTGACATGCTCAACCTCTGTCCCATTAATACAGATGGGTGTGTGTGTGTCATCATTTGACTTTCTGTAGTCTACAATGAGCTCTTTGGTGTTCTTGGTGTTGAGAGCCAAGTTGTTGTTGGCACACCACTCTGTTAGGTGCTGGACCTCCTCCCTGTAGGCCAACTCATAGTTGTTGCTGATGAGACCAATCACCGTTGTGTCGTCTGTGAAAGTAGTAAAGGAGGGGGCTCAGCACGCATCCTTGTGGAAAGCCAGTGTTCAGGATGAGCTTTGATGAGGTGTCGTGATCTAACCTAACAGACTGTGGTCTGTTGGTTAGGAAGTCCAGAATCCAGTTGCAGTGGGAGATGCCGAGGTCACTGAGGGTGGTGATCACTTTGGAGGGGATGATGGTGTTGAATGCTGAGCTGTCGATGAACAGCATTCTCACGTAGGTGTTACCATTGTCGAGGTGGGAGAGGGTGGAGTGAAGCGCCGTAGTGTTGGCGTCTCCTGTACTCCTGTTCTAGCGGTAGGTGAATTGGTAGGGGTCCAGTATGGGTGGTAAATTGGTACTTTGCTTATCCATGACGCCATCGCCCCAACCCTTGACCTCTCGACTTCGACCTCTTACCCCCGTCTCAACAACAACAACAACGACGGACAACATACTTTTGTTCGTGCCGCAGAAGATATTGAGCCTATTAGGGTCACTAGGGCAAAATATTATGCTCCTCTGCCACTACACTGAGCGAAAAAGGGATTATGGACAACCGACTAGCCATTTTCATCCTCTTCTTGTTGTGTTCGGTTTCTCCTTCTACTGTCTGTTTGTATACAGTGCACAAGCTTTACATGCTTTACGTCTCTTCTTCTCCATTTTTGGTGAATTTCAAGCACCACCTATAGGCCTGAAATATGAACTACAGCGTGTTGAGTAATTTACAATGGATCCGTTGGGACACAAATATTCTTGAAACAATGCCAAGGTAGACGGGGGGAAAAGGATATTTTGGTACCTGTGGACATGGCCTTAGGCAGTAGGAACAGTGAGAGGTGGTCAGATTGTCCGAGGTGGGGGAGGGGGACAGCTTTGTAGGCATCAGCCATGTTTGTGTTGACAGGGTCCAGCGTCTTGTCTCCTCTGGTGGGGCAGGAGACAAGTTGGTGAGTATTTGGGTAGTACAGTCATCAAGTTTGAGTGATTGAAGTCACCCGCAACAATAAAGGCTGCCTCAGGATGGAGGGCGGGTTGTTTGCTAATAGCAGTATGCAGTTCTTTCATTGCATTAGCATTAGCATCCGGTGGTATATAAGCTGCAGTCACAACAGTAGATGTATGCTCTCTGGGCAGATAGAAAGGTCTACACTTAACCATGAGATACTCTAGGTTAGCTGAGCGGTGACTCCCGATGGAGGTTGTGTTCGTGCACCAAGTTTTGTTGACATAAATGCACAGACCTCCACCTCTGGTTTTACCAGAGTCAACAGCTGTTCTGTCCGTTTGGAAGACGTCGCGCCCTGTAAACTTGATAGCACTGTTGGGTATATCGCTGCAGTTCATAGTCCATTGTAGGTGGTAATCTGCAGCCACAGATCATCCATTTTGTTCGCCAGAGGTCAGACATTGGCGAGGAAAAGGCTTGGTAGAGAAAGCCAATGAGGAGTTAGGAGTTATTCATTTAACTAACTAACTAACTTTAAGTTGCTAACTACTGAGCAAGTATGGGTCATTGCTTTTACATTAATACATATCTAGACTATGTAGCAAAACCTTGATTTTATATCATTATAGTTAGTGAAGGAAATATTGTAGAATCCTGATTTATTTTGCTCTAAAGTTGGGATTTATTTACTCTTTAACAGTTATTTGCATAAAGTTCTTTGCAATAATTGCCTTAAAGAGGAATTTACTCAGGTAAATGACTATATCTATATATATATATATATATATATATATATATATATATACATATATATATATATATATATATATATATATATATATATATATATATATATACACAATTTGGTCCTTTCAACCACAACTCTATTACCTTGAAATCACTCCAGAAGTTACATAGTTATGAAGACTTGATGGACTATGATGGTTTTTTAGTGTCATAGTGAAAACTTTTGAAGGACCATTCATGAAGTCTACACTGCATTGCTACAGCATTAAAGAAGATGGTAAAAGGTGGTAAAGCATACAAATAGGGAAAGAACATAAGATGAGAAGAAAGGGAAAGGTGCTAAAGTGATGATGAGGAGGTAAAGCCTGAGAAGAAAACCATGGATGAGAGACAGACAAAGAGAAAAAGACAATGGTGGATAAAGAGTTATGAAATATGTTTGCCGGTCTCCCAGTAGATTGTGCGAGTCAGTGGTGCAGCTCTGCAGAACCTGTGCTTAGTAGCGTGTTACATTAATGAGCTAAGAGCTGCTCCGAGTCTCTGAACACACACACACACACACACACACCTGCACACACACACACACGCACGCACACACAAAGACAGCAAGGTATTCCTCGTGTGAGTGCATGTGTCTGTCAGGAATGACAATACAGGAGTGACAGTTATGTCACCCTTAGTGTTGAGAGAAACATACATACTGAGCTACTCAACTACTGTAAATGAACTACAACTAAATGATTAACTACTCCTCTGATGCTTAATGGTGATGTTAACACAGAGGATTGTGTAGTTTCCCCAGTAAACACACCACCCTCTACGCCTCTTGCAGTTGTTCCTGACCACATGGCAGCTGCTCTTCTTGGTTTATACTTCTCCTCTGGACCCACCTGAGTGTCTCTGGGCTACAGAGAGCGGGCAGGCTGCATATCTGAAGGGCTGCCCCTCCAAGAGCAGCCTGGTAGCAAATGCCAAAACCAAGTAACTTTCAAGCTTGGTGTGTATTAAGGGACAACCCTCCCTGTGTCTAGCCCAGATACAAAGCTGCCAGCCGATAAGGTCCGTATGATCTAAGAGGAGAGTTAAGCTGGCATTACAATCACCTCCTCTAGTAACACAGATATGCCAGTGCACAAGTTTGTTGCATAATATGTATCAGCATTATCAACACTTGGAATGTGTTTGAGTTTGTGGAAATTGATTTTCTGATGTTAACTCTTTCTTCATCACCTCCAAGTTAACATAAAGTTATGCACAGCTAGTGTCTGCAAACATAACATTACATTATGCATTCTTTAACTTCATTGTTCAGCTGTTTTCTGTCTCTGTATTTTAACTGCCATGTATGACAAAAAATTGGCTTAAAGTTGCATAACAGTCTGTTGTTACAGTCCAAATCATTTCAATTATGTTCCTTGCCCCACACTAATGCAGAAATACATTTGCCATTGAGTGTAACAACATTTTAAATAAAATAAATTCATGTCATCATTGTTTCAAGTGTTAAATCAAGTATTTAAGGAAAAAAAAACAGCAATTCTTTTGAGTTTGAGTCTTTTTGTGCCTGTATTTGACAGGACAGCTGGAGAGTCTACATGAAAAATGGGGGAAAGATAAATGATGAGAGGAAGCAAAGGGCTGCAGGTTGAAGTCAAACTAGGTCTGCTGCTAAGGACTCAGCCTTTTGTATTCGGGGCACATGCTCTACCAGAGCTACAGGGGCGCCCCGTCTGGTCTAATTTTCAGTCAATATTCTCTCAAAATAAATTGGCTAAATCCAAAGCAGTGAGCATTTTTATGCAAGGCTTGATTGATATTCTGATTGTGAATGTAATATTTAATCACCATGAAGAGGCTTATGGTGTCTTTAGAACAGTGGACACATTTAAACTAATGCCACCTGAAAGTGGGAGAACAATACCCCTAATCAATAGTGCTGTGAAAACATCCCGTTGTCTTATTAAGTGGGGTGGTTTTGTAACTTACTTATATAGTAGAAAGAATGCTGGTTTTGAAAGGTCTCAAGTCCTGGTGGTAAGAGGAAACACCCTCCCTTTCCGCCTTCTATGGTGGCAGACTAGATATCACATTCAGAGTGATGTTTTTAGGGAGTCATTTACACCAGTGCACGCCACTGAGCAATCAGTATTTACTAAGTTGCAATACTTAACTCCAAATTCACCTTACAGCATGAGGGAGCAGCTGCTGTAAGAGTAGTAGACTGTTTGTCTCCTTGGTTGGCACCTTCACACAATTCTTCCTTCAGCTTAAAAAGAGGACCATTAATGTACACATAAAAAATGTTATTTACACCCTATTACACCCTAAAGTATTCACCCTAGCTTGTAAGCTAAAAGTGTTAGCATGCACCCCATCTGAAGTTGGTGCACAAGCTCAACTGTGCGTCAAGGGTGTAACTATATTCTTTTTCAAATGAATTAAGATCTCTGGGCTTTTCTGATGGATCTCGATCGTCATACCCTGGGCTCCGCTGAATCATTGCTCTCCTCTGTTTTACTATCTCCTTGTATCTGTACTTCAGTAAAATTTGATGCCTCTTCATTCTGATCTTCTATGTTTTACTGCTGATTAACTTGTATGTCCTGGCCTCTTCCAGGTCACCACGATAGAGAGGTGATTGGGTGGCTCGGGCTCCACTTGGCGAAGCCTGTGGCCTGCACAGTCGTCCCCTGGATCCACACTTTACATTTATTATAATTTGTATCAGATGTTCTGTCAATGCAATTTGTAAATTGTAGCTCTTCCTGAGGTTTCTTCCGTCTTTTATTTCCCTTTTTTGTCTAAGGACAGAGGATGTCATTCACTGCACAGATTGTAAAGCTCACTGAGGTGATGTGATTGTGATTTTGGGCTATACAAATAAAATTGATTTGATTTGATTTGATTTGATTATGGAGACTTGGGTTACACTGGACAAGAAATTTGGAAACCTTTTTGTTTTGGGTTGCTTTTTTCTTTACGTTTTTAATCAAGTCCCCATCTACTTCAGTTGTTAAGCAGAATGCTGCAACTTTGTTTTACTGTGAAGTTCCAGAAATGTTTTGTGGCTCAGTGGGTCGAGTCGTCATGATGTGTAAAGTGTACCAAAAAAATACTGTTGACTAATTAGTTATGTAATGTCAAGTCACAAGTCATGTATGTTTCATCATTTCATAATAAATTTAATTTAACCAAAGGATATCTCAATTGTAAAGCTGACCAAAATAATATAAGTAATTTTAACCCAAGTTAAAATGATAACCCAGAATTTGGGTAGTATTTTTCATACCACTTTTTGGTTGCTTTAATGGGTAAACATGGGTCATTTTTGCCTATGTCTGGGTAGTAAACATAAGCCACCCTGCTGGGTTATAACAACCCAACCCCACCCACCACGTTACCCAGCACTAGGTTACCAAAATAACCCAAATCGGGTCATCTTTAACCCAGCAGTTTTTAAGAGTGCTTGCTTTTAGGGTCCAGAGAGATGAGATCGGGCTTACCTGAAGTAACTCCTCTGTGTGAGTATAAGTGTGTACTGAGGAGGATTATAAGTCGATCCAGGGCGGGGTGGTTGGCTGGGTGTAGGGGGTAGTGCATGGTGGTGGGTCCTTGTTATGTGAGGTGCTGTTGACAGCATGTGATCATCTCAGGCTTGCAAAATAGCAGGAGCTTTATTTTCTTCCCTCTCAACACCCTCTCTGTTGTCTCGAGTGTCTTGAAAAGTGCTCAGATCATATGCAAAGCTGTTTTATGCTAATGTGTGTGTACACACTTTGGTAGCAGCATTGGACCGGCAAACACAAACTACATAACAGCCTTTCTTTTCCACCTGCCTGACGCCTCTTGCTTCTTCTTTTATTTTCCAGTTTTATTTCTCTGGCTCAAGACAAGTTGCAGCCTTACGAGAATGTGGGCAATGGGAAAGCCATAGAATAAAAACAAAATAAGCTGAGGATTCATTAGGTGAAAGGGAGATTACACCATGTTTAATGAGGATGACCAAATTGTGCTGGTAAAGGTACTCAATTAAAGCAACACATTCCTCAATGCCTGCTTTATTGACTGAGAAATTTACTATATGCATGAATGTACTGCATATACAATATGTACATACTATGTACTGTATCTATGTATGTACAGTGCATTCAGTGATACACTTACTTTCAACACAGTAAGGTACCAGTCCTCATTCGGCAGACTTAGTGCATGCTTTCCATGAAAAAAAAGTATCAAGGAAGCAATCAGCAAACACACACCACTTTCCTGTTTACTGACTAAACTATGTTACAACAACACAGTGCAATAGCCCATATTTCTCAAAATATTTGTTCAGTAATTTCTGTATTTCTTTTGTTGGAGGCAGTTGAAGTGACCAGGCGTCTGGCGGTCCAGAGGCAGTGTTTAACACCATGTGGGGGGCATCAAGGCCTTCAGCGCTCCGTCTGTTGACCACTTGGCCACATAAATTTCCCTCTTTCCACAATGTCTCTCTCACACCTCCCACCAATGTGATACTCTCATGTTTTTGTAGAAGAAAATTTACATTTTCTGGAGATCTCATGTTTTTTTTTTTCTTTTTTTTCTACTTTCATCAACAGCCACGATTGAGAAACGAGGCATACAATTCTATGAAACAGTGTAGTTCATTACAGATACGGTTGCTTGTTTTATATTGTGTATCAAGTGTAATGGTATGAATAACATTACAATTCTCTAGAGAATATACATTCATGGCAGTGGTAGTTTAACCAAAGGCAACATGGACTCCTAAATTTTCACCCTTGCTGGCCTCTGGATTTCAAACAGATTAAACCACTTTCCTTTGGCTTGTAATAATCCGCTTCATGTTCAACCTCACAGTGCACACATTCACACTCACACATACAATTAGGATTGGCTACAAGTGGTAAATGGGCTGTCAGGCACAGACCCGCCAATCAGTGGACGATGAGCTCTACCTCTTGAGCCACAGCTGCCCTGATAAGTGTATAATGTAAGTTTCCTCTTCTTTCTACAGTTGGATAAATCGCCAAATATATTTATAATATAAAGACTCATGGTCTTCATGAAACACGTCCAAAAGAAGATTTAGACTATGTTCATACTATCAGTACCCATCCATTCTTTGGGATATCCAGATTGTATCCATATTGATTTTAGCAGTGTAATGGCATTAGCTACATCTGGAAGTAAAAGTGTGCCACCAACGAGCTGAAGGCACAGTAACTTCAATCGACGTGAATGATGGGAGATGTAATCAGTTTTGATCATTGTGTGAGTAGAAGAACTATGTTCTCCCGTGCCTGACAGCCCTCTGCCCGACCCTACTGCACATGACATCACTCACTATGACATTCAATATACATACATTTTTTTCATTTTACACATTATCTTTGTCTTATATATTAAATAGAAATTATACTCTATGCCTTTAACATGCATTTACTTATACGCCTACATCATTACCACAGCAACCTATGCAGATATGTTGGTGATGTCTGGAACAATATCTGATATGATCACTTGCAAATAACTCTTCTTTGTTTCTTAAACTGTGATGGTATCACTGCTATCACAGTACTTGCTATCATCTATTGCCCTTATGTCAATTGAGTGTGTATGCACTGAAATGAGTAGATCAAAAAGTCTATGTTCTCTTTTGAGAATCAATGAAGAAGCCATAATGTGTCTTATAATAACAGAGGGAAATGCATTGCAATTTGCCAACTGAACTAAGCTCCATATATGATACAAAGCCATAGCAGATGTAGCCAGTAACCTCAATTTTCATTTCATAGTCATCTGAATGGGTGACAATTATCACTACAAACTTCGTTTCTGTGTTCAACATGTCTTACCTATTGCATTAAACAGCACTCCTGACCACAATCTACGCTAGGGGCTGTGACACTGGATGAAGTTTCCATTATGTCTTCGGTCTGCATGTGTGTGTGTGTGTGTGTGTGTGTGTGTGTGTGTTTATCTGTGGCATTGGCCTCAGAGGCCCATGCACAGCATCTTCCAGGCTTCATGCATCATTGTGAGAGGCTGGCCATCGGGTGATGGAGTGTCCAGTCACCCCCTCCTAGGGGCCTGCCTGAGCCCCTCCTTTCCTCCCAATGAAAAACACACACAGTCGGAAATGAGGGATTGTCCAGCAAGCGGTGGGGTGGTGGAGAAAAACTCTACTGCTTTAGGTGTGTGCTTTGATATGCACGAACATGCTAGAGTCTCATCGTAACCCATGATAGAGGACAACTATCAAAGTCACAGCACTGGATACAGACCGCAAAGGAAAACCTTGTCTACAAAAGCCATCAAACAAACAATTTATTTGTGACAGAATAGTTTGAAGACCCATATATGTTTCAACTGCACACTTTTTAACATCAATCAATATTTGTATTGTGTCAATTCACAATGAGTCATCCCATGACAGTTTCCAATTTGAGCATGTCTAGTTGAATCTCTTTTTTCCAACCATAAGCATCACTTGGTGACAGTGAGATAAAACTGCATTTTAACAGACAGAAACCTCGGATGGAACAGGACAGCCTAGGTCTGCTGGGTTGAGAGAGAGAGAGGGAGAGAGAGAGCGAGAATAAACATAGATCATACAATCTTAAAAGCTTTGCTTGGGTCATTTCAACTTAGTCTATCATCGGGTGTATTTTAATGGATAGTTTTATTACCAAAATAAGAGTGTATCTTGTATCTTGTAGTGGAGGCATGTGAAAAGATACAGGTGGGTGAAAATACCTACCTGATTCCAAAAGAGTTGGGACACTGTCAGACATAAATGTAATATTTTCACCAGAGGACTGTGAAGTATGAAACACTTTATTTGATACTTATTAAAGCATTGTACCCCTAAAAATAAAATAAAAAATATCAACTAGGTAAAGAAACATCTTTTGGTAAAATAAGATGACTATGACTCTCAGTCTCTCTTAAACAGTACCTAAAGACAGGCTAGCAGGAATAATCTTGGTTTAATACCTAACTATACAGGAGGATATATATGTATCACCTCATTAACTTGTACAGCATGTCTTGACATATAACACTGCAAACACAGTATCCAAGTTTTGAATTTATATTAACTGAATGCAAATATTTAACATAAAATGCGACCTTATATGAAAATATAAAAGCAAGCTTGCCTCTTCTCTGTCGTATGTACAGAGAAAGAATGTGAGGGCTTTACCACGATAGTGACAGCTCAGCTAAGCTTGTTAGCTCCCTTCACAATGGGAAAAAAAAGATGCTCTGTCAGCAGTAAACCCAACTAACACACTTAGGAGGGTGTTATCCAGCAAACAGGTAACAGTCCAAAATATAAGAAAACACACAAAAAAACATGGCCTTTGGAATCAGTATCACAAGTGTCTTGATAACATTCTCCTCCATCTGCAGCCCACTTCCTTCACATTATTCGGAGGTCCACCAGAAATGAAACTCTTCCAGGTCATTAATTCTCTAATCTAATGTAAACAGTAATTATTGAGTTCTCTCCCCTGACACCTTAACAACCATTGACACCTTGGCTCACTTAAACCTAGCAACCCACATAAAGGCCAGTTAAGTCAACAACTCACAAGTAGCCTGAACGACTCTGAAACTCAGAGCTCACACGTGTCCTTAACAACTCTGTAAGGTCACTCCCACACTATGTAAAGACACACCCACACAGAGTTTAAAACCCTACAACTCCCCTCCAGTTAGTCAGAGCTGAGGAAGCCTCTTGGATGAGACTGAAACAAGTCCAGCTGCCTACAACACAGCACTTATTACCATGACCTGGATGACTGAGAACCATTATCATCATATTTATTTAAAGCACATTTACATCACCTTAACATCGCAATAAGTATGATCACGCATCCTATTGATAACTGGTAATATCTATACATTTAAACAACTATAAAACGCAATATAACATAAATCTGACATGATCTGATATTATATAAATAAAACTGATTGTGATCATTTGTGATAACCCTTTAAAGAGATATACAGTACAGTACAAAGGCAATATGATACATGTTTTACCTCATCGACTTCATTGATTTTTGCTTGCATTTTCTTATTCTGAATTTGATGGCAGCGACATGTTTCAGACAGGGGCAACAAAAGACTGAGAAAGTTTTGAAATGCACAACAAACCCCTGTTGGGAACAAGCCCTTATGCAAGCATCAGACTACTCAATATCAATGGACATGGCACAACAGCTCATTGTGGTTAAGTGTGGGCCATCTGCTATGTTTGCAAGACTTTGTAGTTTGTGATGTCATATGTTGTACACCTTTGGATCACATTTCATATGTATCATATGTTTCCTTCAGTCATGTTGTGCAACAGAAAGACAGCAAACCTCTGTCTACTTTTCTGAGTGGATGAACACATTATGTACAAGGTTTGTGAACAATTACCCAACTTCTCACTCTTTCATTGGAGCAGAGATCCATTTTTTATTTTTTTTGTATCTGTTTATCTTGGTCACTACCCATATCTTGAACTTTTCTGGAAAAAAAAAATCTGAAAGAAAAAAATCTGCTTGTAGATACCATTGAAATTCATCAATTATACAGGGGTATTTTGTTTTGTCAGGAGGGGTGACAGGGTGGGGTGGGGCAAGGACAGCTGACATTTTGTCATCTGCTTAACGCTGAAGTCCCTTTGGGGGGCTAATGAGCACCATCATTTTTAGTGATCAATAAATCATGCCTTATTGATTTCTCGCCTCTCCCCCCTCTAAGCCGGCTTCTGTTCTCTGAAAGTCAGAGAACAGGAGGGCAGGGGAGGCAAGAGATAGAAGGAGGAAGGGAGGCATGGAGATGAAGACAGGTGGAGAGAGTGAGAAAGGGTTGATTTGAGGAAAGTGTTAGGAGGAATAGATGCATGAAGGAGAAGGATGAAAAAGGGGTTGATAAATTGAGGAAAATTAGAGGAGAATAGAGGAAAAATAAATAAGGGGTAAGGAGGGATGAATAATTGTTACGAGTTGACTCTCATTGATCTTTGACGTGATAAACCAAAATCATATGGTTGCAGACTCAGTTTGTGAGAAACTGTATAAAATAACTGTTTCAGCTGTGTTTCAAAGTTTATTTCTGCTGCTTATGTAGTCACTGTGGTGATAATAGAAGATTTTTTGCAGATTTGGATCAAAGTTTTGTACTAACAGAAGAAATCATGTCACACAATATCTGTACACTCTATAATATCTGAAAGTGTCAATACCAGAGGAGGCTGCACCTCAGTGGTATTGGGAAGCAGTGGTTTTGGGGCTAAGGCCCAAAATGTTTTCTCAAATGCTTCCTTCCGGCCACATTGTTTATAAGGACAACATCTACATCAGCTGCTATGCTGATGACACACAACTGTATCTCCCTTTGAACCTAATGACAAGTCCAATCTTGGCAACTCACGAACTGCATTGAGGATGTTAACCCTCTGAGGTTGATTGACGCGCCGGCGCGTCAAAATCATGTGACCAATTTAAGATGACGTAGCAGCGAGAAGGAGCTTTTGTGAGTCTTGGTTCCGACTTATGAGTTGGAGTGGCATTCAAACTATATACCAGTTTATATACCAGTTGTGTTGATAGGCCAAGTAAAACCAGACTTACAATAAATAATGTACGCCAAACTTTTTCGCTAACATTGCTGTCATGTTTGCGGTGCGTTTGGTGCAGGAAGAAATGATAAAAACAGGCTTTTCTCACGAAGTGTCTGCAAGCAGAAGTGCAAAAAAACCTGTGACACCCCCTGTCCAATTTGGTGGAAAAAGCACCACACCAACCAATCACAAAATGTTTAGTGGGGAAACTATGGTCACTGTCCCAGGTATCAGCATCACAGCTAAGCACTGGAATAGAAGTCGGAAAATTCTCCATTTGAGAGGTTGTCACTTGATGTGAGAGTATGAGCTAAAAAGTCTGTTTTTGAGAGGTTCTTTATTTGCAAAATTACATTATTGCGTTATTGCTTATAGCTTCTTCAAACACAGTTTAAGATAATGTTCGAGTTTATTTTGAATAATTGAATAGGAGTAATTAAAACTACTGTTCAACACTATTTTATTAATGTGCTGTATTTTATTTTCCAGCATACAATTAGATTCACACACTGTTTAGGGTGTTTCAATTGGTATATTTTACACTAAATGTATTGTTAGAACAGTTGATTTCAGCATATATTTAAAAGGAGTATTATGATAATACTCCTGATTTGAAGGGTATGTGAAACTGTAAAAAGTGTACACTGTCTATGGTTTTCAGTCTCTCTCTGTCTAAGGCTTTTGATGACTATCTCGTTGCTTTCTTGTCATTTTTCTATTGTTTGTGAATCGCTACAGGGAAGGCAAATGTGCTTAGTGCCAAATGTTCTTTCTTCAACCACAAAAAGC
Organism: Sparus aurata; assembly: GCF_900880675.1. Classification (NCBI taxonomy): domain Eukaryota; kingdom Metazoa; phylum Chordata; class Actinopteri; order Spariformes; family Sparidae; genus Sparus; species Sparus aurata. The sequence goes on along the minus strand of NC_044202.1, from coordinate 22,085,957 downwards.
AAGCAGGTTTAAAAACTAAACCAAGCAATATTTTGTCTTTTTTTTTTCTTTCATTCAAATAACTAACACATGGGCATTCTGTATTTTTGACCCATGCCAAGACTTTTTCTGTCCCTGACACACGATAACTTAACTCTGTTTCAAAACTTCCTCATTTACAAATTAAGAACTGTTTACAAAGATATTATGCATATGTGTGTGGTTTCACTAAAACATAATCCTTTGCAGCCCTTCTTGACACACCCACCAGGTTTAGCCAGACCATTACAGCACAAATGCCCTCTTGGTTGTTGAGCGTCCAGTAGGTTAGTTATGTGCCAAGAGTATATAGTCACCAAAAAGCACTACCATGCCAGCATAGCTCAGGCTTCAAGCATAACCACGTGACCTCAACGCCTTTCCTTTATTTTGTTTTTTTTAGATTTAAAATGTGTCCAAAAAAGGCAAACTAGTGACCAATGAGTAAGTTCAATGGAAAATAATAGAAGACAATATGTAACATTGACTATTACAGAATTTTCACTCAGCTCATCTCCCCTCTGCACTGCCTCGTGTGAGGAGCCCTTTTGAGGTATCCACATATACCGACCTACCAGCCAGCCCTTCATTCTGTACACAACACTGTCGATGCTATGCAACAGTGGTAAACAGAAAGGGTAAGAGAGAAACTTGCTCAATAGTAAATTACATCAAAACCCGGACTCACACAGAGCTGAGATGAAACAAGTGCAGATGAATTAGATAAATACAGAAAAGGTTTTGTCCCATTAAGGGGTACGGGGGAAATAATAAACAAATACCATAATGCCATAAGATAAAAGAAAACAAATCTGTCCAGTTTATGAAGCTGCTACCTGTGTGGGATTTGCAGGTTTTAATACTTTCGCACATAACTCATTTTTAAACTCTGGGGCAACATTTGCTTGTAGATGACTTTGGAACAGGACCAGAATACATTGTCAGTTACAGCCGCATGCTTTGTTTTACCTTTTGCACAAATTAATGCAACGCTGAATGGATATTAATTAATAACTAATATACCAGCTGCTTTGCTTCGATACAGACAGAAGAATTTTTATAATAGAGTTCTTCAACTTTTAATTGGTTGTGAAAATAAAATGCCTTTCTTTCTGGCACAGATTTATGGTACAGTCATAGTGCATCACAAAGGCATGCCTGGTAAATTAAAAAACATTGTTTGTGGTCGATAATTATCGATTAAGATATGCCTCCCATAAAGAAATGTAGTAATGGCCTGCAGTGATTTTCTCATCCTGTATTATTGAGTTACTTTAACTAATGTAGTATAAGTTCACATCATTTTGAAGTTGTAACTACTTGTGATGGAGCTTATATAATTGAGCAACTTCATGTATCATATGTAATGATGTATCATACTTTTACATTGGTTATGGGTTTTTAAAATCTCAAAGGTCAACTCCAGTGATTTACAATGGCTCCCCTACAAAAAAAAACCTTCCAAAGGGCAAATTGAAGATTCTGCTCAAAACTCGACTTATAGTTCCAACACTTTAAACTTTCAACTTTTTAAACATGCACTGTAAATGACTGTATATATTATCTTAAGAAACAATGGCAAAATCAAACACACTGAAATACTGACTTGATTGTGCTTGCGGCCGTGCATGTGTAGAGTGAAAAGATAATTGTTAATGTGAATGGCCAAATGAAGCTCTGATTTAAATGTGGCTGGCGCAAGGGATTGTGGGATGGAATTATCTTGTTTTGTTTTCATAAAGGATGGTCCACTGTTTCCTGTGCTAAAGGACTTGCAAAAGGAAGCACTGAAGCACTTCTTCTTTAGCATTTAAACAATTTGAACAGCTCTTATCATTACTGTCACATAACTATATCCAGGTCACTTCACTCAGTTAAAAGGACTATTTGCAAAATGTAGAACAAACAGAAGGCATATGTGCTACATGAGAGTGGACCAAAAGTTTGCCATCTTGTTTCAGACTACAGACCCGAGTGTTATTATTGTATTGCCTTCATAAGAATAGGCACAACTTATAACCCTCAGTTAAAATATTTATGAAGATTAAATGTTGTTTTTGGTCTCTTCAGTGACCCCACCAGCTCACACACAATATCTGTAAGTCCAACTTCCGCAGCACTATGTTCCTGTGTGGACCATGGCCCTCCCAACGGGATTCAACCCCAAACATTACAGCAAATCCAACAGCAGCTGACTTTAAACTGGTTTTAATCAGAATCACTCATCGAAGCCAGGTGTCTGCTATTTACCTCCATACCTACAGGGATGACTCTGAATGTGATTGGTTAACTTTGAACACAGCTAAAGCCCCCATTATGAAAGGGTGTGCAGCTATATGCAATCAGGGTGATGCATTTTAATTTGTTTCTCTTTAATTCAAACAGTTAAAGTTTGAAGAAGTGTTATATCTGTCTATACATGTGTGTATTCTTTTTTATATTAATGCATGTATATGTTTATTTTCTCAGACATTATATTCTATTGATACTTAAACAGTGTTGGTCACTGCATATTACTGTGACTGATATTATTTGATTCATTCTGCTTTTAGTTTACATTTGTTTTTACTTTACTGTAATAATTCCAGTACATTTTTAATGATAAGCAGACACCATGTTGGAAATAATTATGTAACATATGTTGCAAACAACAAAACACAGTTGTGAAGAAAAAATTAGATACAAATAAAAAATACTGTAAATAGTAGGCTACTGTCAAAACCCCTACAGTGGTACTGCGTGACTTAGCAGATGGGGTCTGCTAAGTCACACAATACCACTGTAGGGGTTTTACTAATAAAACATGTGAGATACGATTCATTCCTCCAGAAACTCGTAAATGGACCCTGAGTTAACATTTTTTGTAGGGCTATACTTTGTTCCTAAGTAAATGTTGCTGATGATCTGTATACACTTTTTCTGAAGAATAATGCAAAGCTTTTACTTGTAGTGGATTAATTTACATTCACCGGGCCCCTGCTTTTAGATCAGGATTCTTTTTCTAGCACCGCAAGGCACACAACCTTCATTTTAATGTTTTTCTCTGCATTGCGACTCATAATGTGAAGGACTCTCTCACCTCCACAACAACACATGAATGGTGAGGGTAAAGTTGGAATCATTATCATATCACCAGCTCTGTTGATTCATATCTGCATTGATGCCGGATGTGTGTAGATTCGACGGTGCTGTGCCACTCGTGGCCCTTGTTTGGAGATGATCAGAAAAATGCTCTGTGGGTTCATGGATGTATAGACAGGAGGGGTGGATGCTAAATAAGTCTCTCTTTCTACACCTCATCTCTAACTGGCTGCCGGTCCCTGTGCGATGATTAGCCACATCCCAAGGGTGAGGTGAGTTATCAGAAGCAAACTCTGTCTAATGAGCTAAGCTCTGCCCCTCTCTCCTCTCTTCCGTCTCTCCTGCATCACCTCATCCCATCTCCGTCCCTCTTTTTTTCTCTGAAGGGGTGGTAGGCTGGTCCCATGAGGGGGTCCACAGCACACCTGTTCTTCTACCTCCCATCACTGCATTTCTGCACTCCCTTGTCGATGAGGCAGTTTTCCTTCCCTGCTGGGACTCCAGCCATTGTCTGTTTTTCTTTCTTGGTCCTCTTTCTCTGCTCCTTTTTTCTATTTTCTCATATTTTATCACAATCACTCTCTTATTGGCACTGTTTTACAGTACTCTGCCTTTGTTTGATCCTTGCATATGGTAAAATTAGTTAATCGAAAATGCATGGTTTATTCATATATGCAAGCAAAATTATATATATATATATGCAGTAGTTAAATTAAATGGTGCTGGCAGGCTGCAGGAGTGACTAAGGCCACCTGGCTCCAACCTGCTCCTCCCCTCCTGTTCCCAAGACACTTCCCTCTCGTTAATTAGGCCAAATTTTTTGTTTACATAACAAACTTCAGGGTCGTTGACGACAAACAGCATCTTGGGACATGGGGGATGACATGCAGGGGGACGGGGGTTGGGGAAGATTTGATGGGAGGTTATGGACAGATGGGTTTGTGGGTGTATACAATGGCAACTCGTGGCTGAGCAAAACATCCTACCTGCTGCCTCACGGCATCAAATTCCCAGTGGCCAGAGGACACGTGTTCTGGCATCGGCTGGGGAGATGGAGGACCTAACGGGGTAAGTGGAGCTTGTCTTCTGTGCCTGGGGCAGGAATATGGCTCAAGACCAAAGTTAAGGCCTGTCTTATTAGTCCAGTGAAGGTGCTGATAACAAATAAACACAGAGGAGGCTTGGGGATCCCTCCTGGGAGGTGATGCTGGAGCAGATCTATGGATAAACATCCTCTGGAGCCTACCGAGTCCTCTAATAATGCTGCGAATCACAGAACCAGCAGAGCAGCACCTTCGGGCATTGCCTTGGGGTTCATCATCAAATCCATCTGTTCATTTCACCAAATTTTCTTCATAAATAATAAACCATCAACATTTTGTATCTAACTACTGATTACAGTTTCTCCCAATTGTTTGAAGCCATACTCCAATGTATTTTTGATATTTCTGAGTCCTTTCCTGACAATGTTGATGGGCCACACTGTTGGCATAATATCTTTATAAGATATAACTTAATTCTGTGCTCAAAGTTCCAAATTGTAACTGTTGCTAAAATAGAATAATGACATATGAACATAGTAGAATCTAGAGCTCCTTTCATAGATGCACTGTACTTCTGCATTTATCCAGAGTTTACCAAGAGAAGCTGTATGTGTGAACACAAATCTCTGCAATATTTGCCCTGGACGTTACCCTGCCAGCTCCCTAGTCCTAAGTCTGGAGTGAAGTCACAGTGAGTGAGTGGGCATGTCGACAATGTGTATCTTAATATCAGTGCTGGTTTAATCAGCTGCAAATGTGGACAATATTCTGATCAGATCTCCGGCTAATCTCAAGAGTAATATGAAAAAGGGGCTATTGAGTCTTTTCTTTTTCTTTTTTTTTGTTTAAATGTAGTTAAATGATTCAATAGTTATTCCTCAAATGTGTAGTAATTCAATCTATTCAAGTATATTAATTGTAACTTTGTTGCCAGTAAACCATGGTCAAACTTTGTATGATGCTCATATTTTGGTAAACTCGCCTTCATGCCTGATGAAAACTGTACCCAAGTACACATGACTTGTTCTGGAGGCCACCTTAGTAAGCAGATCATGAACCACACCCAGGGTCAAGGTCTTACTTTTCAAAGCAATAACAATATTGATGTGTTCAGGAAAATAAATCAAATCGAACATGTATTTTCTTGGTGTTTTTAACTGTCCGAAAAGGTCTTGAGCAGAGAAAAGTTGTCAATAAAAGAAAAAAAAAAACTCTTGCATGATAAGACCCCAATAAGTGACCAGTGAAAGCTGCAGTCTGCTGGCCTCCTCCAGCTGCTGGGCTGTGTGGCACCAAGGTGGTCCGCAAGCATCACATCTTATAAAAGGGCAAGTGCTTGCCAGTCAGACGTCCATCAAGGCTGCACCTCAGTGGGCCAGCGTGGGGCCATAATCCCTGGAAGTGCTCCTATGGTTCTTGCCCTACCTCCCTTATCCCCTCCATCCTTCCCTCTACACCCACCTTCCCTCCATGCTGTTGTTTTCCTCCTCTCCTCCCCAGGCAGGGGGTGTTTGGACCACGCAGCGTGACCTGGCTGCCAGTGGAGGGATCCAGGGAGGGGCTCTGGGGCCACAGGTGAGGCCTGAGCTCAATCTACCCCCCTCCATCCTGCCTCTCCCTCCACCTCCCCTGGGTGCCAACTTCCCCAACCTTCCCCCTCCCCATGCCCAGCAGGCCAATCAAGCCATATCTGTGTGCCATGCAACCTGGGGACCAGAGGGATGGAGGAAGGGAGGAGGGTAATAGTGAAGCAGGCAGGCCGAGGCCCCATGTGGACCTCCTGTCTCTCTGAAATCCTCACAGGATCTGTGCCGCCAACACCACCACGTTTAATTACCTTGCTCATCTTCATTAATTCATGGGTCTTCTTTATGCCCTGCAGGCCGGAGATAGATAGAGAGGGAGGAAAAGAGGGAGGAATGGAGACAGAGGTGGAGGGACAGACGCCACTCCACTCAACAACAACAACAACAGCGGCAGAAGATGCAACAAAAACAACAACCCCAGCAGCTGGAGCTCAGTGCTAGAGTAGCAGCTTGGTGATGCTGGCATCCCTTAGGGTGTTTGTCTAGGACCTCCAGCGCAGGAGGATTTTGCCAGTTGAGAGCCACAGGGCTCCAGGGTCAGTTTGGCCATTGCCAGGCCCTCTCAGCCCTGGAGAAAGTGAAAAACAAATCCCCACTGTCTGGCCAGAGAGCCTTTGAGATTGAACGCTAAACAGGCTCTATTGATTTGAGTCACTCAGGGCTGTTCCCTGGACAAAGTGACCATAATGACATTAGAGATTAGTTGCTCAAATGTTGCTCACAAGAGACTGGGATTAGAGCAAAGGGTAATAAATACCTGTTTAGTCGACCAAGGGATCCACTGTGTTTGTGTGGTTTAAGTTTGTCCAGTGAAAAAATCATTACACAAACCAAATGTACTTACTTTTAACTTAGATTATTGTATCCTCCAAGGTATTGATCTCTTATTTTAATCCACTGATGTCCTGAAAGTCGGAAATATATGAATTTCATGCGTCACATTAGTTAGATGTATTGACTTCAGTCACAATAAATCCTCTTGTTTCACTTTTTAATGATGGTTTTCATTGCGTTGTGTTGTTTGTGTTGGCCCCCTTGACTGCTTTAATCATCATGAATGAAATTTGGTACACATGTTTCACATCTATCCATCTTATTCTTTGATTTAAATAAAATGATGCTGTATTGTTGTCATATACATCTAACATGTAATTATGGAGTGTTGTGTAGCACTGTATAGTGGATACAAGATGTCACTTTGACCCTTTCACAGAGTGTCCAAAACACACATACCCCTTTCTTCCTTCCTTTCTTCCCTAAAGTAATTAGCTGTTTTGAGGGGCTATAGGTGCCATACATCGTAAGAATTTACACATTGTATGGGTTTTGCACCTGGGAGGGGGAAAATAGGCCACGAGAGCACTTTAAAGAGCAGCTCTGGTGGCAAATTTTCACACACGTGTATCGCATTTTGACATATAAAAAAGTCCCTTGTCATCATGACCTAACCCCAACAAGAAGTTTGCCATTTTGAATTTAGTGCTATTTTATTTATTTATTTATATGTGTAGACTTAAAAGAAAACTCAAGCTTTTGGTTAGTTTTAATTACAAAGGTGTTAAAATTGCCCTGACAAAATCTGAAGTTGATCGGGTTAAAGCTCTCAAAGAAGTTTACTAAAGGACCTTGCCTTTAGTAAATATCAATTCACCAATTTACCAAATATCAATGGCTCACGAAGAAACATGAAGTTGCTGTAACTCCACTGTATATGGTTGAATCTGCCCCAAATTTCACACAGTTGGCAAAAAGGTAATGCTGAACACATTAACACGCCAATATGCAATTACAGTCATTGTAATGATAAGGTCATTTCTCCAAGTCAAGTGACCACATCTCCCACTCTCTCCTGGAGCTGATGGTACAGTACAGTTAGTAAAGCAGAATGGATGTTTTGGGGGAGGCAGGGACAGGCGCCCACTTTAGAGAGCAGAGGTTGTGCTCTGTGCAGGGCTGATTTTTGGGTGGTTTTGTTCCTCCATCTGAGCTCCAGGATGACTGGAGTCGGGGCCCCAGCGGCTAGCGTTGACACCCAGGCCCCACAGAGCAGAAAGTTAATACTGTGACAGATGTGTCGCCTCTGTGCTGCCTCACGGCCATACAGGACCCCTCCTCCCTCTCTCCCTGACACACTCCTCCTCCTGCCTGCTCCCCTTCTACTTCTCCCTTTTCCTCATTTCCGATCAGTATCTCACCGGTGGTAAGTGCAGGAATAAAACAATAAAGCTAAGTAAACGCTCTGTTATCAAAGAACACCCATTAATAGTTTTGATCATTTTTAAAAAGGTTAACACATCAATTCTCTATGACAAGTGAGAAGAATCTGCAGTGATGAAAGACAAAATATATAATGCTGAAAGTGAACCTTGTGGTAACATTTACTTTGTCAGAACCAAATATATACATCTGTAGAGCATATTGGAAATATATTGATATCGACAACTTTAAGACCTATTTTGTAAATAGTATAAATGGAGGAAACAAGATACAATTATTTTTTATGAAAATAATACATGTGGTCAAATTTAATACGAAAAACATAAACCCACATAACATAGTCCATCACAGAGCAGTTTTACTTGTGTTAGTATCCTGACATTGGAAGTCATAGTCTGTCTAATTAATCTTATGTCCACATAGTATATTGTTTTCAGAAATGTATTCTTTTATCATTTAGGTTACATTTTCTCACGGAGATTGTGAAATGCAGTTAAACACACCCGAAGTTCGGTCTGCTGTAATGCTGTATTTTTCTTCTCATCAACTAATCCCATGCGTACACCCAAACCACCGATGAATCTATCCACAATTATTGTGTCTGTATCAAAGTCTGATAAGCCTTATTCCTCTGTGTCACAGAGCTCTATTTTCGTCTGCATCTGATTAAAATACACAGTGAGCCACACTGTTGCACTGGGTGACATGTTCCTTTATCACCATGAACACACACTGTAGTTTGTTTAGACTCAGTCTTACTGATACTGTCCAACTGCCCCAAATACTCATTATAACACTTATTTTAGATTAACCCACTGCTGACAACAATGTCCAGCAATTGATCCATTAAACTATAAGGGATAAGCTGTTTTAGGAAATTGACATCTGAACTGCATTATACTATACTATACATTTTTGAGCTTTTTATTTTTATCTTTTAAGATTTACATATTCAGAAGGAACCACGGTGCTTAGGTGAAGGTAAGGACGTCAGAAAGTATGGATTAGTTTTTTTTTGTTTAAAGTTCTGATGTGATTTGTGAATATTACTAAATCCAAATTTAAATTGAGCCAAACCTGTTAAATACAGTCAGACTATGTGCGGTTTGCTCCTCAGCAGCAGTGACAAAGTTACTACCACGTTAAAGTGGTCTTCAACACACCTCTCCCCTTTCACTCAGGCATTTTCTTAGCCATCGATCATAATCTCAGTTTCCCTTTACTCCTCCGTTTCCTCCGTTTTTACTTTTCCCTCCTCCCTGATTCAGTCACTCACTTATTCCCTCTCTTTTCTTCCCGTTTTCCACTGCCTTGCTCGTCCTCTCTTCCGTGGCTACGGCTCGGCAGGACACCGGTGTGCGATGAGCTTTTCTGAAAGGTCCCAGGAGTTCAGCATCGGTGCCAAGCCTCCTCTCTCTTTCTTCACTTGCTCTCCTGTGTTTCCACTTCCTCGACTCCCCTCTCTTTGTCTCTCCCCCAGCATAACCCCCCACCCCCCATTCCCATCACATGAGTCTCGGAGATTGACAGCGTCCCCAAAGAGTGAGAGCTGGAACAGATGGAATATGAATGGTTCACTCGTGTATGAAAAAGGTGTCTGGGTGAAGGAAGCAGTGTAGGGGGACCCTCAATTGCGAGTTAAGTATGACTAAATCCCATTGTAACCAACACCCCCTCCGCTCACACACGTGCACAGACACACCATCATAAAAAAGGAAAAAAAGGCTTTAAAGAGATGGTGACAAACAATGGCTGTGCTTCTATTGCCTTTCAAATAAAACTATAAAAATGTTCCATGGTTCAAAGTTCAAGGTTAAATAATTTGTCATTCTACAACACATAGTTGCACAACAAAATGCTAATAGTCCCTTAATGCTAAGGATTTTTTTTTTGTTCATTTTTTTTTTGTGGAAGTTGAGATCAAAATTCTCAAACCTGAGGTAAGAAGCTGCTCTGTTGTCTGGAGTTACAGAAGTGGATACTGTTGTACTGCTGGTCAGACAGCAGCAGGGTAAACAGGCTGGGATGAGATTTTTTTAATGTGTTTATTGCATCAGAGTTAGCTAGCAGCTATTTGTATCCATTTGGTTGGTAAACGAAAAAACTGTTTTGTCTACATAAGGGGTCAAGCATGACATGGCTTGCCAATCCAACACTTTGGCTGTTGCCTGCTGTCTGTTTGGATGCAGAATGCTCCTCTGATCTTGCACAGGTAAAAATCCTAGTAACATCAGTGTGCATTAGAAATTAACACTTACTTGTGGGAGATCTTTAATATATCAAAAATAAATTTGGTCCTAAGATGGACCTTTGAGGGATCCCGACTGTATAACTTGCAAACAAGGAATACTGACCAACCACTCTCGTGCGTTATTTTCTCTTATTTAAATAGGATTCTCTCAAGGTCATGGTGTTCCATTTACTAACCATTTGGCCCTGCACAGGCACCTCACCTCACACATGACATTGATATTAGCCATGAACAAACCATGCCACTTCTTAAAGTTAACAGTTAACAAGAATGTGGCGCTGGAGTTTTGCTCCCAACTTTCGTTAAGAAAGACAGACTTTTCTTATCTTTCTTAGAGGTGTAAGATGACCCCGAAAGGTTCACTTTGATATTCTTTCATTCAGGGAACCTAAAACACACACTCAAAAAAAATCCATCAGTCTAATAAAATCTAAATCAGTATGATAGATACAATAAATGCTGTTTACTAATTCTAGCCCTTTGATACCACATGAATTATGGACCCTACTTTGTATGTCGCGTGTCCAGTCATTTTTACCAGAACCCTCATTTCCCATGATAACAGGACGCTAATCCTCTTTCTTAGACTGAGGATAGTGACCTCCTCAAGGGAATACTACTAACTGTTATTATTGCTTAGCTCAATTAGCTAATGATTTTACAGCCTATAAAGTTCCACTTCCACCTATAATCGTTCTCTCCTGTATCCACCCAAGCAACTTCCCAAGGAAACTTCTTAGGCTTCATTCTTACTAGCAATTGAGATTGTAATGAAATGGTACAAATGCAGCCTCTTTAAGCTTCCTGTCCATCCATGACAAGGCCCTAACCGGTCCGTGACAGATCTGTGCTTGGACCTGGAAGAGTCTGTGAGTGGAATGAGATCCCCTGCGATGACGTAGTGAACACAGGGCCAAATCGTATGTGTGGAAACCAGTTGCAATGGTTTATCTATCCACCAGGTGGAGCAGTGATGATGGAGGCTGAAGTGTCACTTCAACGTGAAGTCAGCTGATCTTACTGTATCATAGGTGTACAGTATTGGATGTGTGTGAGAGAGTGAGATTCCCACTCAGAGTATATTTAATAATTATTAGGCTACCATATCATGAGGTCTTCAATATTATGCTTTAGCTTTTTGTTTTTCAACAGTACTGCATGGAAGTGTAAGTAATATGAACGGGAATTAATGATTTAACAGGAAGGAAAAACCTGCGTGTGCAGCACCCGTCTGAGCCGCCGACTGGGCTAACAGCGTCTGCAGTGGTACCGGGACAAATTATTATAGTCGAAGAGACATTTTCTTGTTGTTATATATAAATATAATACATATAATTAATCATGCTGTTAGAAAGGCTAAGCTCCACAAATATGGATTTAAGCAGAATATTTAGTTTTGTAAACATGTTGTGGATTTTGAAAATTATTACATCGAAATGTTTTCAATATATTTTGACTTTTGGACTTTTCACTGCCCTGAAATTATTCGAAATGTTCAGATTCAGAGTCAAAAGCGCAAAACAAACACAAAACATTTGCTCATTTTTTCTGTTTTTCTGCATGTGGAAGGCACATTAGAGCATTTTTTTTTTTTTTTTTTTTGATATCTAGTCTCTGTTGAGTCCACCTTGAATGCTCCAGATAATGTGGAATTTCAAAAAACTGAATAAGTACAGCACATATGAACACAGAAATGCTTAGCTAGCTCGAGGTTGTCATAACTAAAATACCTGCTGGAAAAGAAACATTTCCACAAACAGATTCAGGTTGGCTAATAAATATCTGCATGTGTATAGAAATGTATAGAAAAAATTTCAATGTAATAATTTCCCAAATCCCTTTTATCAGAACATAAAGAAAAGAAAGACTGATTTTATGTTTTTAAACACACTAAATGATCACACAGTCTTTCTTTTCATGACTGAAAAAACTGAATAAAGAAATGGTCAATTTAATAATAAACACTTGGTTAAGGTTAGGGAGAGCTGGTGGTCATGCTTTTATATAAGACAATGTTAACCATTGGTTGGAACAAACAGAGGCATCCAATATTAAAATCTCATGTTTTACTGATCCGCCCTCATTCTGACCTCCTCCTATCCTCACAGGATCAAGTGACATTGTGGACTATTTCCTAATTAGCCTCAAACTGCCTAGAAGGTTAGGCTCAGACAGGAGCTACAGACTTTGTGAGTTTACTCAAACTACTGCATGTACAATTGTAAAGCATTCATTGCGTAACTATGAAGAGAATTGAATGTATCCATATCCCTAAAAGTTGAATCTTTGCAAATAATGACACAGCACATGAACAATTCATTTCAAGCTTGTTATTGATAAGGTTCAAGCGCCATTGAATTTCAATGATGTTCATGTCCATTAGCATTCATCAGTCTCAGATCCCTTTGGTTGTGCTCCAGCAGGTCTATTGTTTATTCTTTGTGCGCAAATACCATACTGACATGAGATGATAACCTCAGACATATAACTTAGGTTGAATCACTGGGATAACTTTCACATCTAACTACATAAGTTCATAACTTTTCGGTCCGCTGCCCAAGCCCCAAACACCCACCACTAAACAAACTCCTGATATCAGAAATCAGATGTGTGCTATTAGTCAATATTCACGACACTCGAGAAATGGCATAAAGTATTCTTGCTGAAACTGATATTGGTTGTTCTACCGTCTCTCTCTGTTACAGGCAAACTGTTTTTCCTTTAAATTGTGTTATGTTGTGTTGTAAAATTAGCTTGCCTTATTAATTAATGCTAATCTAGCAATGTATATTTTCCTCCCTGATATGATCCACAACTGTTCATAGCTGTGATGAAGAAGGTAACAGCATGTGGCTGTGGTCTGCAGCCTCTCCACAAAGTATCTCCCCTCAGCAAATGGCCCCAAAATATCTGGGATGAGAAGACTGTGGCGGGGGTGGGGGATGAGGGGAAGCCGGGGCGCAGACTCTCATCCAGCCGTCTGTTGGCCACACAGGGCCTGTTTTTGAATTTCTGATCAAAAGTTGTAGCAGAGACCACCGCTGAATCACGGCCTCCCAAACATCTGCTGTCACATTGCTCTGAATAATTTATTTGTTGATCTAACTGAATGTATGTATCCATCTCCCTTTCTCTCCTGAGCCCATTTGTGAGTGTGCATGTGTGTGTGTGTGTGTGTGTGTGAGCTTGTATCCTTAGAAAATAAAACGCTTCAATCAACAGCAACAACAAAATGATCTGCTGGTTAGAGGAATCACTGCATGGCACAACTAGAATGAATGGAACTGTTCACACACATAAACACACACACACACACACACACACACACACACACACACTGAGGCTTACTCCACTTATTCAAGCAGTGGGCGGTCACATTTGTGAAGCCGTTTTCATCCAGAGCATTTGACACAGCTGATACACAGGGCCTTATTTCAGCTTCAACATGGTCGCTAAGTGGCACATCTCATTAGAATGATTTAGACAAACTGAAAATGATATTACGATAATTTCAAAAATGCTATCAGTGGTTTCATCCTCCCAAATGATCATTTAAGTCCTGCTTGTAATGGCTATGAGACTGTTAGTGGGGTTATTCATTTCAAACTGTGTTAAGCACAGCACGCAAAGCCATTAGGGCCCAGTATCGGTATACTTATGCCTACTGAAATGAGATTGCATGAGGAAATGGAGTTGTCATGCAGCAAAATATCCATCAATCAGCCACCTCTGCTGCTACAGCGCTTAACTAAAATAACATAAAGACTTCAACTTTAAGATGGAGAAAGTTGGGTGATAGTTACCATGATGATGATCTACTGATCCCACCTGAGGTTTTCTGTGCCCAGACACACACACAGACACAAGCTTGTATTCATGTATGTGTGTTACAACCCATTTTCGTTAGCTTCTCATAGCCACCCCCACTCCTTTACTTCCTCTACGGCCTGCTACGTACAACAATGGTGTCCACAGCGTTACTAAGGTGTTCACAAAGTTTTACTCCCTCTGCAATCTCACCACTGCCTCAACTCCTGCAGGCTTTGATTGGGGCGTATGGGGGGGGGGGGGGTGGGGGGGGGGGGGGGGGGGGGGGTGACAGCCATACTTTCTGATAACAAACACTGCAGCGCTTAATGTGATTGATAGGGCTCAGTTCTTCTTTGACTCTGCACCATTTATCTTGAGTACTCACATTTGTGCATCAAAGTAAAGGTGTGATTTGGTGGGAGTATCTATGTATTTTTATTTATTTTTGTTTTGGGGGGGGGGGGGGTCATCTGAACGTCCCCTGGCTTCTATTTGCTTTTAACCATTAAGACATTATGACCTAATACATGTAGATTGTGATGGGGAAGGGAGGGGAGAATGTGGAATGGGTGGAGAGGAGATCAGTGAAGTGTTATGGAGGAAAGCAGATGCTCGCCTCTGGAGTTATTACATACAGAGATGATTAGTGTGTGTGTGTGTGTGTGTGTGTGTGTTTGTGTTTGTGTGCGTGTGTGTTGGGGGGGGGGGGGGTGATGGAGTCCCATACTGAACTGATGGAAGGCCTTCAAGCTCAGTGAGACCGATGAAAAAAGGTATTTCATTTGGAGTTCATTTGCATATTTTATGAGGACACTTGAAGCGTGGCGGTCGGCTTTGAGTTTGACGGATGAGAGGTAACAGTAGCAAACTGGGATGGGGGGCGAGGGGGTGGGGGTGTGTGGATGTGTGTGTGGGGGGGTTGCCTGATGGGGGAAATAGCATCAAATTCCTTATCGACTTGTATTGCCAAGACTCCAAAACAGTGACATGACCTGAAAAGGAACAGAACACTTTGACCTTTAACTTCCCCTCACTTTAAAATTTTTGGTCACATATGTGCTATTCACAACCTTCAAGATGATCCATTGATGCAGCTCTTAGGGAAATAAAACACCTTCAAAATCCTCAGACAAAGATGTTCCGTCCAAAGACCAGCTGCCAGAAAATCATAGTCTAATGAGCAATGTGGAGAAAGTAAACTTCTCCGTGTGCTGGAGCTCAGGAGACTTGGACTCAGTGTACACACATGAAGCGTGATTACTTTAAGGCTCTGCAAACAAATAGATTTCCTCTGCTGCTCTCTGCCGCTCTGTCAATTGCATAAAAATATAAAAATATCTCTGATGGCACAAAGTAAAGCGGCGGGGGTGGGGATGGTGGTGGGGAGTTTAGGCATCTCTAACAACTTCCTGTAATTGCGATTTATTGAGAAGGAAGCGGAGGGTAAAGATTTAGAAATTATAAGCTATTATGTGCCAGAGAGAGTAAGCGAGGTGGGGGGTTGGCGACATAAAATACAGCTGACAAGCCAAGGCAAATTAGCCCAGGACCATTACAAAAATCACTTAATTGCCTGCAATTCTGTCAGGTCAATTGACTCTAATTGAAAAAAAAAAAAAAAGAGGGAATTACAAAAAAGAATATTATGGCAAAGACAAGCAAGTGCATCGGATGAGGTGAGCGTTCAGGAAATAGGCGGCAATTGGAAACCAGAAAGCAGCTTCTCTGCTTCTCATGCCTTTGTTAATCATGATGTAACACACACAGTGTTCAGAGCTTGATTGACAATCTTTTTAACACATCTATGGATTAACAATTTATTATATTAAAAATATGTTATAATAAAGCCAAAGCATATCAAGA
Organism: Sparus aurata; assembly: GCF_900880675.1. NCBI lineage: Eukaryota > Metazoa > Chordata > Actinopteri > Spariformes > Sparidae > Sparus > Sparus aurata. The sequence goes on along the minus strand of NC_044202.1, from coordinate 22,070,088 downwards.
ATTGTAGGTTACATTGTAACCGTTGTTCTCTGAGTGAAGAGACTATCTCTCCACCCAGCTTCATATTACATTAGCACGAGGAATGTCCCCACCTGATGTGGATAATTATTTAAGACACCAGATGTACTAGCACGCATAGGTATAAAGCACAGGTATGCATGAACATTTCTGTGATTGACACGAGATTCTGAGTGATCTGGAAGTGGAAAGACATTCTCTTCACTGAAAGAACAATGATAACAATGTAACCTACAGTTCTCAATCATACTGAGATTATCTCGCCACCCAGCTAAATATACAACATGTACAGGGACTCTGTTAGACACCTTGCAAAGAACAGAAGCAGTCTCAGAACCCCAAACCAATCAGTGCTCTACCCACACAAACTATTTACCAATGGACAATATTAAAAAAACTCAGATCTGACTGGACAGCCAGATGCCGTCTGCTGCTGCTGTATGCATACAGGATGGACACACTGGATGCGTGTACAGCTCTGCTGAATGGTGTTATCTCTTGCCTCTCTCATTCGGCATCCATTTTAACAGGTTAGACCGGCAACACTGGATGCATGAAACATGCGTGTGTCAAGCGTGGCTGCTGCCTCACATGATCCAGAGATTCAGAGTCTTGCTTATTTCTACCGCTACACGCCCACGGTTCCAGCAAGAATAGACCTGAAAATGACCTGTAGACATATCCACATCTTACCAGCTTTTTACAACAGTTTTAATGTCTATCCATAGCAATATGTCACAGACATGAAGAGAATACAAACAACAGGTGAGGGGCAGTTTCTTTCTTTTAAATTCACTTTTTGTTGACTTTTTCTCCCTCGCTCCCTCTCTTTCCCCCTTGTGATTTCTGTCACGGGTCAGAGAGGAGATTGTCTCTGTTCTCTATCTGCTTGCAGGCAAAAGAAGGGACAAAGCTCAATCACCTGATTGAGCTGGAAATCCAAGAGAACCTTTGGTTGGAGCGCATAACTACTTCCCCACCATCTGGCCTAAAACTGCATAGCTCCTCAATAACTGATATGGTATGCATATCTCCTGGCAGCCTTCAGAAAAAGTGCAATGAAAATGCTGCAGTCCTCAGAAATCGTGAACCTTTTAATGACAGCTACCATGCATTTAAAGGAACTATACAGCCTTCCCCCTGTTTATATGCTCCTGCAGATAAAGAGTGATCAACCGAGACCCGCATCTAAGTGGGTCCACTTGTTTTGCCTTGCACCATAACTCAAATAACCTCCAAAGGTATGAGTATGCTGCCCTTGTAGATAAGGCTCCAGCCCCCTGAAGGGTCTGCACCACCATGTGTGGTAGGCCCATTTCTAGGAGGCTGGTCCTTTCAGGGGCCAGTCCCAAAGCCAACGGCTCTAGGGAAAGGCGTAAAACAGAGCCCCTGTGAAAGTAGAGCGGGGCTTCCTATGGTGTCCCACATATCAGTGGTGGAATGTCGGAGAACCAGACCACGTGAGGCCATTTCTGGGGTATTAGGACTAGCTGCACCTCCTCTATTCAAATCCTCTGCACGAGGAGAGGAAGGAGACCAAAGTGGGGGAATGTATACAGAAGGCCTTAGGGCCACTGATGGGCAAAGGCATCTCTTCCAAGGGGTGGGTTGTCTCTCCTCAGTGAGAAGAACAGGGAGCAATAGGTTGACTCCCTGGAGGCAAGGAGATCTGCAACCTCTGCCATCACATCTGTTTGGAGCCTCCTATCTCCCAGAATCAGACCCCACAAGTCAGCTGCCTGGTTATGTAGCCCATGTACCTGTTCTGCCTTGAGAGATATGAGGCATGGAACTGCCACACCCACAGCTTGTGTGCCAGAGGGGAGGGAAGCCAAGGCCTCCCTGCCTGTTGATGTATGACGCCACAACTGTGCTGCCTGTCTTGGCGACATGGCAACCTTCCAGGTGTGGAAGAAACTTTTGCAAGACAAATTCTAATCTAATGCACCAGTGGCCCCCAATTCCTTTGACTGCATGCACTGCACTCCAGCCTACCAAGGAATCTTTCAACGACACCAGTTGGCGATGTGTCACTGGACCCAGTCTGCAACCCCTGGCAAGATGGCTTGCGTGTTTCCCAGATTGGTGGCCAGATGAAGCCTTTTGGAGACTTGCACTGTGGCCTGTAGCAGCGTTTGCGGATGCAACCAAAGGCTGAGGAGGCACCTCTGTACTAAGTGCATGTAAAGAAGGACCAATGGAACTATTTGGACCATTGCTACCATCAGTCCCAAGAGCTGGCCTCCATGTCTCCGACTGCCCCCGGAGGCTTCTAAATACACTATATTGCCAAAAGTATTCGCTCACCTGCCTTGACTCGCATATTAATTTAAGTGACATCCCATTCTTAATCCATAGGGTTTATTATGACGTCTGTCCACCCTTTACAGCTATAACAGCTTCAACTCTTCTGGGAAGGCTTTCCACAAGATTTAGGAGTGTGTTTATGGGATTATTTGACCATTCTTCGAGAAGCGCATTTTTGAGGTCACACACTGATGTTGGACGGGAAGGCCTGGCTCACAGTCTCTGTCTAATTCATCCCAAAGGTGTTCTATCAGGTTGAGGTGAGGACTCTATTCAGGCCAGTCAAGTTCATCCACACCAAACTCTCTCATCCATGTCTTTATGGACGTTTCTTTGTGCACTGGTGCACAGTCATGTTGGAACAGGAAGGGGCCATCCCCAAACTGTTCCCACAAAGTTGGGAGCATGGAATTGTCCAACATCTCTTGGTATGCTGAAGCATTCAGAGTTCCTTTCACTGGAACTAAGGGGCCAAGCCCAGCTCCTGAAAAATAACCCCACAACACCATAATCCCTCCTCCACTAAACTTTACACTTGGCACAATACAGTCAGACAAGTACCATTCTCCTGGCAACCGTCAAACCCAGACTAGTCCATCAGATTACCAGATGGAGAAGCGTGATTCGTCACTCCAGTGAACGCATCTCCACTGCTCTATAGCCAAGTGGCGGTGTGCTTTACACTGCTGCATCAGACGCTTTGCATTGCACTTGCTGATGTATGGCTTGGATGCAGCTGCTCGTCCATGGAAACACATTCCATGAAGCTCTCTACGCACTGGTCTTGAGCTAATCTGAGGGCCACATGAAGATTGGAGGTCTGTAGCGAGTGACTCTGCAGAAAGTTGGCGACCTCTGCGAACTATGCGCCTCAGCATCCACTGACCCCGCTCTGTCATTTTACGTGGCTTACCACTTCGTGGCTGAGTTGCTGTTATTCCCAATCGCCTCCACTTTGTTATAATACCACTGACAGTTGACTGGAATATTTAGGAGCGAGGAAATTTCATGACTGGACTTGTTGCACAGGTGGCATCCTATCACAGTATCATGCTGGAATTCACTGAGCTCCTGAGAGCAACCCATTCTATCACAAATGTTTGTAGAAACAGTCTGCATGCCTAGGTGCTTGCTTTTATACACTTGTGGCCATGGAAGTGACTGGAACACCGGATTTCAATTAATTGGATAGGCGAGTGAATACTTTTGGCAATGCAGTGTAGGACTTCAGGTCTTCAGTAGGTGGCTGAGGGCATTCGGCCTGGGGGGTCACTGATCTGCATCCATCCTGGCAACAGCCAAAGATACCAGACAGCTTCTGTGCTCAACGGCAAGCCTCTTCAGCTTGCTGCAGCAATTAACTAGCTTCTTGGCCAAACATGGCCGAAGGCTCTACAGGAAGCTTCATCAAACAGGCTCAGTCTTCCTGCTGCAGCCTAGATGGGGAAAACCACAAATGGTGCCTCACCAACCACAGTGCAGCAATAGTCTTGCCAGCTGTCTCTGCCTGCACTCTTATCAGCCAACGGAGCACATGAGCAATTGTGACTTGACTCAAGCTCTGACAACAGCTGAGGGCTGTTATCCTCACCAAAGTGCTGGATAAGCTGGCGCTGATACAGTGAGAGGATAGCCCCTGTGTTGGCTTGTACAGCCACGGCTTTGTGCATCCGTCCATTTAGTCCAACCTGATGTGGATGCCCACAGTCATCCACAATGTCCACCTCAGTTCCAGTGGTACTGACTGGGCTCAGAATTGTCACCACCAACTCCTTAGGCGTTTTGGTTTTGTTTACACCACTCCACAAAACTGTCCACTCCGCACTCCTGTAGTCAGCCCCCTGTTCTCTTCTGAGACAGCCCACGATGGCAACGTTGACCCAAAACCTATCTATCCTGTGCTGTCAATCACACACTTAATCCTCTTATTAATTAACCCTGTTAACACTGTGACTGTAAAGAGTAGCACAATATTTAATACATACATTTTTAAACCTTAATGTATTTGGGGGAGTTTCCCTGATCACATTCACACTGTAACCCTAAATCTATATTACAAAGGTGGTTCATTCCCATTTATGCCAAAACTGTGCGGGTGTATCTTTATCTCTTTCTTAACCACACCTACTTTAGGTTGTGTGATTGAGAGCACGGGATAGACGTGATTAATAGCCCTCCTGATGACCCAATCACCGGCCAGCGCAAGAAATAATCAGTTAATTGATCGTGGCAAGGAACTGTCTGTGATAGTGTGTGTGGGGCAGCTTCTATTTGTTTAGCACTTAGGGTAAGACTGGATTCTTTCACTTTCACCATTTTCCTCGTGCACATAGGTTATTTAAAAAATCTGATCCATGCACCATGCAGCGTTTCTCCTGCCGCTGCTGACAGCGCTGTCAGAGCAGGCCCGGCTGAAGACATGTTGGTGCCCTGGGTGAGGTTAGGACTTGCCGCTTTCTTATCATATCTATTCTCATAAATATTTCATGGGTAAAAATGGTGTTTGTCAAATTTTATAAGGCATTAGTGGATAAAAATAAACATTTACAGAGTGATTGGATAACACATGTTAACAAGGTAATTTTGCACAGATTTGAAGACCGATGTGCCTTGAGATTTTGGCTTGCCCTTTGGTGTGCCTTAGGCACAAAAGTTTTGCCGTCTCTCTCCTCCCAGAAATGTAACATAATTTAACCACTTTTATGGACATTACATTCAATTGATAAGGCTGTGTCCAAGATTTTGTAAGACAGTAATCAAGGAGGTTGGTAAATGCAATAAATTAACAGTTAATACTTAATAACAGTAGCTAACAGTAATTAATTCAGGATTTGTAGGCCTACTAGTTCCTGAGACTTTGGAAAAATTCTCAAAGTTGGGTTTATACTTAAATTCATATATATTCTTTACCTTTCCTCCCAATTTCCTGCCCTTTTCTGTGTTAACCTGTATCATGTTTGTCTAGCAGCCCTTGAGTGTATTTAGTCTGTGTGCTCCCTGATGTCTTTGTCAGTTTGTCCTGTGTCCATCCCCTGGGCCTGTTTCTGTGTCTCTCTGTGGTATTTTTTCCGGTTTAATGTCTCTGCTTAGCTCTCTTCATTACCGGTTTGACATTTTTTTTTTATTTGTACTTTGCTTTTGGTTTGTACTTTTTGAGTTGCTACTTTCTATTTTTGGACTTTGCATCACGCAGTTTTTGGATTATATCACTTTTTTGATCTTTAGCTGTATATTAAAACTCACTTTTTGTTCTCAGTCCTGCCCATCTCCTGAGTTTCTTGTGTTAGGGTCCTCACATTTTTGCCACAACCTGACATATATCACATGAATAAACTTCATTTTTAACATAATCTGGTCTAACCCTAACCCCTTTTTGTTTAAACTAGACAGAGACTCATCTTCCATTCAAGCTTAATGGAATTCTGTTCATTGGTTTTTGTGTAAATCTGCTGTTGTTCAGGTGTATCGTCAAATGTTTTATCAACACTTAGAGGCTAGCGAGTAGCTTGCACGATAGCAACCTATCAAGTGCTCCACCAGTTAACATGACTTTGATCCAGCACTTGTCAACTTGGACCTATATACAAAAAAGTCATCTTAAAGTCTTCATAATCCCAACAAAGACAACACAAGGTATTTCCTGTTAATTTGAAGCCCATCACAGAGTTAACTGGCAAACTTATGTAAAACTGAAGAATAAGAAGGTTTCTCATTTGTCAATTCCTTTTGTGTTACGTCAGTCCCTTGTGTGTTACCCCACCAGGCTCTGAGAGATGATACACTCTCCTCATAGAAAATTAATTGGACCTTCCACATTACCTATATTTTCACTTTGTATGGTCAATGCTGATCATTTTTGCTGGTTACATATAACTGGTCAAGTCTGAAAATGTATATTTTTGACACCTTTTTATATGGAATGGTTTGCTTTTTTTCACTGTGACATCATTATTTTTATTGTAACTGGGCACATATTACAGCAGGGCATTAAAAGATAAAAAAAAGATTTAAATCTGGGTGAGTTCACAATCATCTGTAAATAACATCCTGTCACACACACACACACGCGCGCACACACACACACACACACACAGACTACAATCTACAATCAGCATGCCGTCGTTTCACTCAGTCACACACTCTTCTCTATTTATACCTGTGTATGATGACACGCACCCGCTTCCATTATGAGCAGAGGTGTATTCTCAGTATACACAAACTGTTTTTACATACTGCATGTTTGACTATTCAAGAGTAGTCAACACTGTGGCCTACCTCCCAGGCCTATTGTACTTGCAACACCTATGGGAATCAAATATGAACAAAGGAAAGCGTGTGGGAGACATACAGGCATATAGAGGAGAGAGACAGAGGGAGCGCATCAGAGATAAGAAGAGGAAGACGGGTGAGGGAGTCGCTGACACCTCCAGTTCAAAGTGGTGCAGAGACTCCACATACACAACAACACTCTCTCCTTTGGTCACTTCATCATTATTTGGACTGTGAGCTGAACTGTGAGTGACAGTGTGTGCGTGTGTGTGTGTAGGTGTGTGTGTGTGTGTGTGTGTGTGTGTGTGCCCTTCTTTTAAGCTTTATTTTCTCAGGGAAAGTTGAAACAGCTGTGCCGTTTTCTAGAAACACATGAATACTGTGTTCCTGGTGATGATTGAGCAGCCGCGTTGTTGAAGGTCTTGCTCATGGACACTTTGGCAGTTTGTCAATTGATTATGGAAAGTGCTACTCAGTCACTTTTCTCCAAAACAGTCTAACCCCTGAAACTTCTTACCACTGTCTTCCTCTAAAGCTCCTTTGATAGCTCTTTATAAACACATTCAAGTGTGGGTACTCAGGTATTTAAAACTATTTTAAAATGATCGTCTCCCCAATGGTTTCTTATTTTCTCCACAACAGACATCTGAAAGCTAAAATGCCGAAAAAAATGTGCCAAGGAAAAGTTTTCTTTAGCTCCACAAATCAATATGTTTCTTTTTTTTTTTTTTATGGGCAATGGATCAAGTGACCCCATCATGTGTAACAGGAAGAGTCATTCATAGTGGCAAACTTAAGTCTGTAGTTTCTTTCAGCTGAGTTCAGTTTTGAACCACTTTTAGCTCATTGTGTCCTCTTCAAACCTGTGGAAACATCTCTCTGCTCCACCGCTCTCATCACACAATCACCACTCTGCTGAAAAAAAAAAAAAAACAAAACAGCACAGAACAGGCTAGGAAAAGTAGGTTAAATTCAGTGCAACGTTCTAGTCAACTCTTACAGAGGAGAAATAGAAAAATCACAAACTGGCATGGTTTGTGCACAGCCCAGGACAGGACGACTCTACAGAAAGTGAATAAAACCACTCAGAACATCACTGGTATTATCTACAGAGCATCAGTCAGTGTGTTTACATGACACTCAAGAAAAACGAATTACTGTGTTAGTCTGACTATGATGGGATTTCTAAGATGCATGTATACACCTTAGTCTGACTAAAATCGGACCGGATCGGATTTCTCATAGTCAAATTAAAGCACCCAGATTATTCGATTGATAGTCGCATTACTCCTGCATGTATACGTTGAAGTGGATTGGATCGGATTTTGCGTTCTGCACAGGCGCGAGATTTTTCCCCGAGGCCGTGAGCCGGAAGTAGATGGACGGCGGCGTCTTTCCTCCTAAATCACCGCAAAAAAGAGCGCCAGAGTGCCCCTAGTTTGTGTAATTATCATGTACACCATATACGAAGTGTACAAAGATGTAGCTTCGTCTCGTTCTTCGTACGCAATCTTTCTTGATTGCAGAGGCAGCTGGTGACGTAAAGAGGTCAGCCGGAGGTGGCCCTGTTACCACTAGTTGAAATGGGTACCGGGGTATAACATGCTCAGGCCAATAATTGACTAATAGTTTGACTTATTTAATAACATAAGGGCTTTAAATGTGAACAGCCACTCCAGGCTGACAGATTTTGTTGCAAAATGCCATGAAAGACAACCCCCGTCCCACCCTTGTCACCCTGCAGCCATCTAGCAAAAGTTACAGAAGTACCCACTGCAAAGTGTTTTTTTTTTTTTTTTCTCAGGCTGTGAGACTCCTGACCTCATCCTCAACACTTTACCACAAAAAATAAATACAATGAAATAAAATTTAAAAAAGAGCGTGTTGTAAAAATACAACACTGAAAGCGGTTGCCTAACCCAATCGCTTCCATTGACTGATAATTTGTTTTAAATTTGTGACACTGTCACACATTATGCTCTGGTTAGGTTCAGGGCACAAAACCCACTTTGTTAGGGTTTGGCAGACATCGTGTTTCTGCTTTAAAAACACGTCAGTCACTGGCTCAGTAGCCTAGGCACCTCTGACTACACCACCATGAACTCTTTGCTTTTATGTAACATTCATCACAATGGATTTCCCAGGCATACCCTCCTAATTTTCAGTTTGGAGTAAATAACCCCGGTAATGTCTTATTGATGTCATCTATGTTATCTCAACTTGGACACTTTGTATTTATTACAGAAAAAGCCTTTCTTAGAGGTGGGTCATGGTCATTTTTTTTTTACAAGAAATGGACGGTCTACTAAAAATATAATATTATTAACATTAAGATAACATTATGGGAAATGCAGGCTCCCGTATTTATTTTTCAGAATATCCCTTTGCTTTGATTTTACCGTTTACCTTTTTTAAATCTATCTCTACTGAGTCCCCCAACTAAATGGCTGCTTTAATTCTATTTTTTTTTATTTTAAATACACCAAGTTTGTATATTCCATATTTATCGAGACATGGCTATTTGTGGGCATTGTCATCTTTGTTCCATCATGTTTGAGTGACAGACAAACAAGTTGCACCAAAATACTGTACATAAGGTAAACACATTTGGTTCCCACAGGGCTAGCAGCTGGACACATAATTGCTGAGTCAATAGCATCGATCAACAACCTTGTCAGCCCCCAACAGATAAATTATGGCCATTTTGTGCAACAAGGCAACAAAAAGTATACACAGGGCATCTTTTAAACACGTTAGACCTCTGAAGCACCACTGAGTCCTTTTTTAACTTTAACTTTTGATAAAGTAGAATTAAAGTCATATGGACACCGTGTGTAATTATCTGTAGCTCTACGTGCCGTTGTGCCACAGCGTAGACACACTGCTGGCCTGTGTAACATCCATAACATGTTACGACAGTCACCTCAGCACTTTACCTCCTCCCTGTCGCTCTGCGGCCCTGAAACAGCAGCCATTAACATTTGAAGCAGGAGCTGGAAAAAGCCTCTAATTGGTGCTCAGGTGACACCACAGGCCAAATATTCCGAGGGAAGCAGGGCTTCAGAGGGCCATTAATTAACCTTAGTGCTATGATTACTACGTACATTAGAGGGGAATACAATAGAGGTGGCGGTGGGCCCTTTTTTTCTGCCCTGCACTTCATAGGGGCCCTGGTGGAGCACTCCATGCCCCCGTGAGCCACGATATGTTAACGGGGAAGCAACTAATTAGATGTCAAAAATTCATAAGTCCTCTCTTTAATATTGCATATCTATCCCCGGCCTGTCACTTCAAAACAAGGGGGATTGCATAAACAGGGCAATCGCAACACCCCACAACACCCCCGCCCTCTGTGTACTGCTGATGAGGGACAAGAGGGAGGGATGACAGCATGCTTGAAGGTGAAGAGGACAGGGGAGACGGAGAAAAAAGAGGAAGAAGACGTAAAGAGAAAGAAGAAAGGGGACAATCAAAGAAAGTTCCTTGACAAATCCCACAGAGGACTACTCTGCCACATTATTAAGTCTTCCTCTCTATAGATAAGATACAGCGCATTGAACGTCAGGGATAAAAGCTGAACCCACCAAACTTTGTCCACCTCATCTTCATCATGATAATGTATCGCAGCTGTCATAGTCGCTATGGGCTTATTTTATATCAGGGTACACTCACTGGTCCCTTTTCATCTGTCTATAGGTCAGGGGTAGTCAAAGTTCACTGTCTGATTTTTATTCAAGGTCAGGGCTCTGTAACAATTTTCTGTTATTAACGTCACATCTGTCACATCTCAAGTAAGTAATTATTGGAAAATATTGCAAAAAAACAACTTGAAAGTACCAACAGATCTACTGAAACCTTGGCAAATAAAACCAACAGTTGTGCATATCAAGACTTAAAAAGAAGTAGGATATTTGTATTTATTTGTTTTACTTGTAGTTGTATAGTTCTGAAATTGGTCTTGGTTATGTTACTGGTGTATTAACAAAGCATAACAGGCTGGACATTTTCCCCCAGAGAGCATGGTGAAGTACTGCTTATCTACCTTTCAGACTAATACCATCATTTTCACTTTTAATTTAATTCATATAAAAAGTTCCTTTGAAACAACCCCACCACAAGCTTTAAGAGTAGCTCTTTTAGGGCATTATCTTAAATGGAGTTTCCCCTTTTATGCTAACACAGATCAAAAGTGCTTAAAATGTGCAGACAAAATAGAAAATCTGACCTTCTAAGAGTCCACAATAACTAACATCTGATGATGAAGATCATGTGACATGATCAAGCTCCAGGCCATATTTCTAACTTACTTCATGATGAGATAGTTCATAACAATTATTCCTGAAGATCTGCTTTTTGGTGCAAACTGAACAATATGTAGAGCTAAACATGTTACTTTATAGTTCAATCTGATCCCCAAATGACCCAAACTCATCAAAAAGAACCTCACCAGGCAATGCAATCTTGAGAAAAATGAATTTCCACTTGTCCTGTAATCACCAGCCATCCTAAAAAAAGAACTTGTCCATAAAAATGAAAAAGAAGGATCTGTATCTACCAACCATTACACTCAACCCACACAGAGAACAGTGTTTGTTTGAAGGTGATCCTTGCAGTCTGCGCTTCATTTACACTTGTTTTAAACTCACAGTTATGAAGAAGCAGCAATAACAATCACTTCCCCCTGTCATGTTGTGGGCTCTTAGCACATGCCAAGACAATTCAGTCATTCATGGAGAAAGTCTGTTTGTTACTGTTTGCCGTGTGGCGACACACCATTGTGTTACTGTGAGGACACACACTTCAGTCTAGAAATGAACAAGTCTGGAGTGATCTGTCTGAAAACATTTCCTCTAGTGTCTGTTTATGCTGGCTCACATGAACTATAAGCATTTATAGTAATGTTGTGTGGCTTTATTGAGATAAGAAGTCATAGTCAACACAGACTGGGATTCATATATTTTCAAAACATATTTATCATATCTACAATAAATTAACACATTTATAGAGAACATTTCGACTGTTAGAACTGCTGCACAATGGAAACATTTAAGATCAGCATTATACATGTTATATGAACATGTTAATAAAAAAACTGAAATTTCAGTGTGTGTGTGACTTCCATACTGCCATACTGTAACCATTTGATGAAAGCAATGGCTCACTCTGGACTTATGTGACTTATTTCTAATGATATATTAATGAAAATTCAATCAATTTGCAAAGGAATACCATAAAACTCACTCAAACCATCCTGGTTTGTCTTTCCACTGTTCAAACAATGAACATCTGTGATTTGGCTGAAATATATAGAGATGAGAGGAGATGGTGGGAAAAACAGAGGTGACTGTTGGAACAGTGGGAACACAAACCAGATAGTTGAGGTGAATTGTATGTTGTTTTTCTTTCAGATTTGTATGAGGTGTGTTTTACAACAAATACAATGACTGTTATACAAATGGAGTCTGGTGACTTTGGTGAGCAGCTGTGTCTGGTTAAACCAACAAAGGATTTTATTCTTTAACATCTCTGTCCATAATGCTGCCAGATTCATAGAATAGTAACTGTAGTCTTTGCAGATGGGGCCAATCATGGCAGTCCAAGGTGCCAGTGGTTGAGTGGAGGGCCATGTGGACATAAGTTGGGTTGGCACATTCTCTTCTGATCTTTATGTTAATGTTATGGATGACACGAGAAGGGGTGTCTGCCCTTAGTGCAGGTTGGAGCTCTCATTGGGGAGTTAGGGAAGTCTCTACTGGCCTAGATCACCATCTTCCTCACTGCCTCTATAGTTTCCTTATGGCTCACCAGACATTTAGGGTTCCCAATCTCCCGACAGCTTCATTGCCTGGCCTGTGGTGCTGCAGCATGTAGACAGCACCAGGAAAAGCTTGCTTGTGTCTGTGGTTAGAGTCACCCAGCAGGACCACTTATTGGTCTTGCTCTTCTTCCAGAGTGGAGGGAAGCTGGGATGGGCATCGCTGGCTGTTGGTACTGAATGAACAAGATTTCATTGAGGAAGTGATGAAGTCAGTCTAAGTAAAAGCAGATCTTTACATATCGACAATTAAATGAAGTTTGTAGGCAAAGGTTTTTACAAGTAGGTTTGGCATAGGCAATTTTAAATACATATTTAATGCAGTCTTTGTACTGCTAAGCACAGAATGACTATCCGAAAGCTGTTGTTTTCACTTTTTTTTAAGTGATGTTGTTTTGTGTTTCTGGAAATTTGAAAATCAATACATTTTATTTGCCTTACCCTTCTCTATGGTGGTCACTAAAAATGCAAAAGGCCTGAACCAGTGTTTGGTTTGCCAATTTAGGAATACTGTAAAAGATGGTAGATTTCGTGGAAGAGGACCTCCTCCCTCTAAAAGGGTGGTTCCAAGGTAATGAAAACACATCAATTATTTGTTTCTCAGATTTTATACAATAATTAGAACATAATTACTTATGTTATATTCCATTTCTGCCAACAGAACCCACTTAAATTTTACACCAGATATTCACAAGAAGTCAAGTTTAGTGTTCTGCAACATTTAGCATACCTGTTACCAAAATGTTGAGATTAGACGATGCATTGTTCCAAAGCAAGATGCTCTACTTCAGTGTTTCTGTCAGCTTTCTGCAGCACAGCTTTATTCTACCTTCACAGGCACAGGCCATCATGTTATCATCTATATAATTTTACCAACGTGGCCTTTACCGTGTCATCTCTTTCTTGATATTGAAAAAAGAGTTTCTTCCTCTTGAAAACATGGATTTTCCCCAGTAATACACTTTGAATACCATGGTTCAAATTTGGTTACAAATTAACAAGTGCAATATTTTGCTGTCAAACTTCTCATGTAGGCAACTTAGCAGAGCACCAGACAGCCATTGGCAGCCTGATGGTTGAAATATGTATTACTCTGCACCATTTGATTGAATATGCACATATCGGTTGAATAACTGTATTCTGATAACATAAAGTGTGAAATGTGATAATAGATTTAAGAATGAAATCATGTCACCAAATATACAACACTAAAAAATCAGTAAAAAGAGTAATTGAACATAAGAGGGAAACTTGTTTTTTTTTTTTTTTTTAAAAACTAAGGACAAAGTTACTAAAAGCTAATGGTTAATTCTTTTTAAATACCAAGGAGAGATAGAAGGAGCTACTGCTGTCAGGCACAGCTAAGTGCAGCTGTGATTCCAAGGTAGAAGGAGGGGAGTTCCAAGGAAAATACCTGTGTCAGCAGAACTGAGTTAGAATAATGACATTTTAACATAAAACATATAAAATAATGAAATGTATTAATATCATTTTATTTGTCATTCAATATAGAAAATGAACCTACATTTTATTTGATGTGCGGTGGTAAGGCACAGTGTAAGGGGGGGACTGGACCAAAAAAGGGGAGAACCACTGTTTTAGTTGGTGCTCCGATTTTTTAACTTCTCAGCCACGTTGTTCATTAGATTCAGCCTGATCAGTGTTGGTGGTAAACAGATTTAGATTGAATCCACAAATCACTTTGATTGTTCACATGCATCATAAAGTTGTGTACAAACATAAAACGTGTACGATTTAACTTGTTGTTCTGACGGGAGACGGAGGTCGTCTGTAAAATAAAATCAAATCCCTCCATTTCTCACCATATGCTCATTGGATCAACCTCAGTTGCTTGTGTCATCATACCTGTATCCATTCCAGGTTGAATTAAATTACACATCCCGACTGCTGGCCGTTGAAGCAAAGAATTAGCAGGCCCAGGGAAAGGTCAGCACAGAGGGGGAAGACATGGAGGGTCACATTTCTCTAACTGTGAACTCCTACTGAAAGTGAGTTAAGCTGCCAGCAGCCTTGATGAGAGCCAGACAAGACAGGTATGCTAGGTTACTTCAAGAGCTGATAGGAGCCCTCCATTTACACTTACTGAAATATACAGTACACTGTTGTAGAGTAACAGTAATTTATGAAGTTATGTAGCCACAGTTTGTACTGTTTGTTGAATCCCTTTTGTTATCTATTCCCTACCTGAGTTAACTGCAGTAAACAGATTGCACTGGATTGTATGTCATTAGGTTAATTGAAAATCAGCCAGCTTCTCTGAGACATGCACTTTTATTCAACTTCATTTAATTCTCTCTATTTAGCTATAGAAATAAAACAAAAACAAACACTATAACAAAAATGGAAACAGCTTATAACTAATGTTATTGTTTATTCCAGAGTTAGTACTGTTTGTTTTCACACAAGCTCTTGATGCAGTCAGCTTTTCTAAAGGTGGACACTGTATACCTCATTAATTTGAATTTAATTATTCAATAATTGTATTCCCTTGGGTATATTGTCACAAAGCAAATGAGAATCACCTGACTTTGGAAGGAATTAAGATGACTATGACCCTATGATCCAATTCATTTTCAAATATTTTTTTTTTTAATGAAACAAGATGAACTGATGCAATTTACAATTTGACATATCTGATTACTGCACAGTGTGTGCATTTCAAAAGGGGAATTCAATTTAAAGTTCTTTGGCAATGCCAAACTCATCCAAACATGCCTCCCCTCTTCTTTCCCAGAGTCAGTGCACTGAGTATCTGTATATAAATGAGCGGTGGAGGAAGAGGTTTTGTCATGGCTTGATAGACATGGCTGTCCATATTTGTTTATTTTAGGAGATAATCAGTCCTTCTAAGCATGAACTCTTATCTCTCCCTGTGGAAAAAAAAAGCTGCAGATAAGGAAAAGATGCAAAAGTTTCTATTTGCTTGCGTGATGCACAGCCTGAAAACTCCCTCTATCACTCCCAGGTAGCTCATCGGGCGCACGTGAGCGCCTCTTATCAGCACTGGCGTCGGGGGTCACGAGACAGCCGACAGCCTGCCAATCACAACTCCTCAATGACTTTAGATTCCCCACTCTTAGAACAATTATTTTGCCTCTATTCTTTTTACACTTTCCTTTGAAAGACTTTCATACTACATTTTAAGAGTAAAGCAGTTTAAATAAAGGCATGGAATGGAAATTTCCTAAAAACTGTTGACAGTGATGCAACAGAGCTCAAAGAAAACAATTTGCATAATGGGCGCAGTTAATAATTTGACAAGTATCTATCCACTATCTCTTGATTAAACTGTCACTAGCACATTTGCAACGGAGACTCTGTTAAAAGAGTCCCATCATTAAAATCTCAGCCGGCCACCACACCTCTCCTGCTCATTTCAAAGAAAAAGCGTCTGGACTTTGGTCTCGTCCTCCCCATTACACTTGGAAAGATCAGAAACTCGCCGTCTTCTTCAGGAGGCCATTTCTGCAACTGGCCCAGCGGCTTTAAATGATTCACACCATTAAGGAGCCAATCAGGTATAATGAAGAGCCGGGCAAACTCGGTAGCTGAGACGGATAAATAATTTACTGGAACTTGTCATCCTTCTCCCATCGAGGTGCCGCAGTCACAGGAGCAGCAAGACACATGAAGGCTTTCTTGGGTGGAGAGACTCTGCAAAGCTGGTGACACCCCCCCCCCTCCTTCCCAGCCCTCCACATCACCACCTCCCACATCCTTTCCTCCCTTGCTTCCTTCTCCTCCCACCCTCAGTCACCCCCTCATCCTCAAATCAAACAGCCGTCCCAACCCCAACCCCACCCCTATCTCCCACCTGTCAGACGTTGGGAGATAGAAGGATGGAGCCTGCACCGCTTCGTTACCAGCCTCTCACTTGGAGATTTCAAGCAGTTTTCAGCTAATGAGGCAGCATTTAAAAACTCAGGGATGCCGACATCTAGAAGAAGAAGGCGAAGAACACGTGGGTGGAGGCTACTTTACAGCAGTGGGCACACACACATATAGTACACACAGCAACATACAAACCCGCTGCATCCTCACAGCTTCTTCCGTTCATGTGAAACCCGCACACACACACGGGCAGCATACACTAACCAGTACACACTCTCTCACACACAGCTCAGGGTTGTCAGTGCAGGTGAACAAAGTGAATAGGATATGTGACTGACAATAAAGATTTCTTTTAACATCAGTGAGAGGAAGGCGGGCGGGTGGGTCAGGGGGAGGAGGGTTGAGTCTGGGGAGAAGTCTGCAGAAGTTTGCATTACTCTGAGGGACCAGTCGGCTGCATATGCCATCATTAATGACGAGGCCTTGCCAAACTGGCACCCAGTCAGCCTACCAGGAGAGTGCAAAGTAAGGGAAGAAACCCTGCAAACCTATTATTTCAAACCTATGTCTTTTTTCCCTACACTTTTACTCCCCCTCCTCCGTTTCCTTTAAATGTGATTTTTAATAGACACCTCTAAATTTCCACTGCTGTCTCTTTAAAGTTTAATTCACCCACTTTTCTTTCACTTCTGCATCCCCATTATGGAGGTGAGACGGCAGCTGCAAACAGCCATTATTATTTAATATTATGAAAAAACAATCTTTTTAGATGAAGAGAAAGAGAAGGGAGGCCCAGCTATGGCAATATTTCCAGTGCTTAGTTATAATGGCAGGTTGAGAAGTGAGCATGAGAAGACCTGCTTTTTATATGACACTAATATCCTCCATGTTAACTGGGTGAAGGCTTATTTACCATATTCAGCAGTTTAGGTATTTTTCAGCAGTTGTTTGAAAAGTTGCTTGGAGGTGAACTGAAGGTGAATATGGGCCAAAATATGGTTAAAAAAATATAGGATATAATTATGATGGTGTTGCCAGCTGTGGATCCTAGAGCTTGGGGTTGCATGGGAGTGTCGCTAAAATGGACTTATAGGTAGTGGATGGTGATTATGATGCTATGTTCAGGAATTGGTTAACTTAAAGCAACATTATGTAATTATTTTACCTCAAAATAACAGCTTCAAATTCATTTCGAAAGCACACTGACTCATAACAGGGAGAATGGTGTCCGAGGTAATTCCTGCTCTGTGCCCAAAACTCCTGTTATTGTACGTAGCTTGGCTAAATGGGTAAAATCTGTGTGTGTAACACTGTATGACACTAAGTCACACACCATCAACTACTGTATGTCGGTGAGACTGAATCATATTTTATGGATACAATGTGTTCCGGTTTCCCCGCTGATGTCCTCGGACGGCTCTGCCTCCATCTCTCTGTGATTTCTGGAGGTTTTTTGATGGACAGGTCGCTTTACTTGCTGCTAATTGACGCTGCCGTTGGCTAGTTTGCTCAGTTAGCCATGCTGCTAGCTGATCCTGCCTGGACCAGGCTCAGAGCTTGAAGTACACTGTTAGCACAGGAGCTTTGGACCACCAGGAGAGGTGGAGAGGTTTTTAGACCCATAGCAGCGAATGCTGGTAAAGACTGTCACCGGTATGGGCAAGAAAGCTAGAGCTGGACAATCGGGCAGTGGATCTGGGCTCAGCAGCCTCTATAGACACAATCAACCAGACAAAGAGAGAAAAGAGGACAATGACGGAGGAATTGATTGAGAGTGGCTGTTATTTAAAATTAGTTAGAGCTTCAAGAAATATAAAGATGCAAGCTGGCCGAGTAACATTGTTTTGTATTTGAGCACATTGTGAGTTGCAGAGCGAGGGGTCCACAATAGTGCACAGGTCAGAAAGTAAGTTTTGAAAGTACAATCATTCAATGTCCCCTCAACTCATCGGCCTGATTTGGATTGTTTTATCCTAATGGCACCATTAATGTATGGCTCAAAATAGAACAGGCGCTGAGCATGGACCCCACTCCGCACACACACACACAAACACGCACACAAATGCAGTGTAGCTTTCCAGGAAACACTCAGTTGGTCCCTCTCTCTCTAATTAGTAATTAACACATTCTTTTGTGCAGGCCTCTCTTTATTTATAGGCCCTTTCTTGCCAAACTGCAGAACCGTGCGCCAGGATCAGATGGAAGCAGAGCGTGAGGTGAGCTGGGAGCCTTGGACACTTGATAAATAGAGTGTTATAGTTCGGGCCTAATCAACTGATTAGCCAAACAGCTCGTAATGGCTTTTTAAATGAGTGGATCAGAGCATGTTGAAGTGCTCTTATTAAATTCATTGTTGCTCTAGGTTGACATGCTTCCACAGTTCACTTCAGAAAATATATGCCACATTTGGCAGCAAAGTATTAGTATTAAGGTATTATTTTCCATTCAAAAATAAAACAATGAATGTAAAGCGTGGTGTCAGATGAGTATGAATTTTCTGTTTTCTTACTTGCACAAAGTCAGGCAAAGTCATGAATGCCTTTATTGTATGTCTCTTTATGAAGCTGACCATTTTGGGGTCATATCTAGACATCATGAATGCCTCACCTAATAACCTAAAAAAAACATATTAATCCTATTAGCCCTAGCCTGCAAGTCTAACAGGGTAGACAGGTCACATCAATACAGGAAAGACATTCTTTAGTTCACCTTGCTGCAGTACTGCGAGGGGCCACTGGCCACAAATGAATGCAAGGCTGAGCACTTCCTAACATCCAGTGAAATGAATGTGACCAAATGATCACCAACTATGACTTTTGCGGTTTTCTTTTCAGTAAAGTCCATCGCCTTGTTCAGTCATCTAGTTGTATCATCTAATGTTATGGTGGTACTGCAATAACTATTCAAATGAAAAAGTTGAAGTTCCTCCCTTTTGTTAACTTGTTCTTTCTTATCTCCTTATTTCATCTCCTTCTTTCTCTCTCTATGGTGGGGGCGATTACAGTAATACTCGCACATATAGCCATACGATGTTGCAGTCGAGCTATGTAGCTTGTTGCTTGTTAGTTTGTATGCTAACTCTGGTGTTTAGCTCTGTCTTTGTGGCTACTGGTTAGCAAAAGTGTATTTCAAGTGACCGGGCAGTTACACAGTTGTGTTCAGGGCGCTCTGAAGTGGTTGAATTTGTTTAGAGAAATAACATTGCTCATGCTTCAGAAAGGCAGCATGGCGTTGCACCAGGTAATGATTACCTAGTAACTCTGTTTATCGCAAAATATCTATGAGATAATATCTAGTATCTCAGGATATCTACAGTGTATGAGGCACTCGTCATTGTAATTTAGTTGTATCGGTCAGAAATAGAACAATCAGTGCTTATTTTCTTGTTGTTATTTTCAATGCGCCATCTTGGTTATCTGGCGTCCTGTGTTACCGTGATCACAAGCCTGCTCGTGCATGGCAGGCTCCTCTGTAGGGAGGGGCTTTGAAGGCTGCAGCAGCAGAGAGTATGAGCTGTGCCCATTCAAATATTCTAGCTCCACTTTTTTCTCAAAACTCTAGACTGCTGATAAATTTAGTGGTTGTACAGAAAAGAAAGAAAACCTGTTTTATTTTGGACTAAAGAAATTACTCTATGATTTAAATGTACTTCTTTGAAAAACAATTCTAGGATTACATATTCTGTAACACTGTTGAAAAGGTACAAAGGTCTAATTTGTCTTTAAATGGATGTTTATACCAGCAATATGGTCTTTAAAATAAAAAGATTATGTGCATGTAATTCTGATTTGCAATAAAATATATATTTTTTTATTATTATTATTTTCCTTTACTATTAAAATCCTGCAAGGGAATAGTTTTTTCCACTCACATTACACACAGGCGCGCAAACACACACACAATGTATAGAGGAGATGAGTGAAGGGGCTGCCACACATGCGGCACCCAACGAGCAGTGTTAGGGTTCGGTGCCTTGCTCAAGGGCACCTCGGCAATGCCCAGGATGTGAACTTGCATTCTCCAACTACCAGTCCACGTCATACTTTTTTTTTTTGGTCCGAGTGGGACCTTCGAGTCCCCAAGCCAAGTCCATACGGACTGAGCTTTTGCCGCCCAATAATCATTGGACACAGCTCTACAAGTGTTGCTCCTTTCATATGACCTGTTTGCTACTGCGACACCACAGTGATGCCATGGCTGAAAAAGGGCAGCTGCACTTGATAACTGGAGATGCTAGACGTTAGCAGAGTGCTTAAATCCTGATGATGACAGTAAAATAATGATGACAGGATTTCACTTTATGTTTGACAATAACATTTGCAACAATGGCAAAATGGCGCTGTTTATATTTCGGCTGATTGACGCTGCAGGAAGCGTACGTGTGGAATCTAACACTATGTTAAAGGGATAGTTTGGTTTTTTTGAAGTGGGGTCATATAAAGTACATATCTATAGTCGATCTGTTTCCTACCGTAATCACCGATCAGCGCAGCCTCAGTTTGGAGAAGTAGAGAGCCGCTCCAGCCCAGAGGCTCAGCTTTGTACTGCAGTAAACGGGGTCCAGCAAAAAAGCGAAATTAACCACCTAAAACAAGGCTCACCTAAAAAAAATTACATCAGGTCAAGTGTACGTTGTATAGGCAAAATTCACACCGCTTTACATCGTCGTCAGGCCGCACTTTCTTTTGGCACTCCATTTTCTCAACCGCAGAGCCCCCGTATCCCTACGCATGAGTGCTAATGCGGAAGGATACGGAGAGTTAAGTTTCGTTTTTATCGAAAGTAAACCTATCGTCCAGCAGCTGGGCCTCGCGCTGTATTCCGCCGCTCGCAGATCAGCTGTTGCCCAGTTACGCTAGTGCGTAGGGATACGGGGGTTCTACAGTTGAGAAAATGTAGTGCCAAAAGAAAGCGCAGTCTGACTGCAATGTAAAGCGGTGTGAACTTTACCTATACAACGTACACTTGAACTGATGTAAAAAAATGTAGGTGAGCCTTGTTTTTGGTGGTTAATTTCGCTTTTTTGCTGAACCCCGTTCACTGCAGTACAAAGCTGAGCCTCTGGGCTGGAGCAGCTCTCTACTTCTCCAAACTGAGGCTGCGCTGATCGGTGATTACGGTAGGAAACAGATCGACTATAGACATGTACTTTATATGACCCCACTTCAAAAAAACGAACTATCCCTTTAATAAGACTGCTTCAGCAATAAAGGGCATTAAAATCTTGAAACAGTTTTCATTACAAAAAATGGAGGAGGAGCGCTGTGGTGTTCCTCTATGTGTGTAATGTGGTCATAAGACCTGTCATTCTGATAAATAGGAGGTGGTGGTGGGTAGGTGAAATAATTCATCTTTGATGAAGAACATATTAATTACATAACCTGCAATGAACTCTAGCAGCAGAAACATTCAGTGCGTCTCCCCCTTAAGAGAGACACGCACGAGACAGACTTTAAATTAATTGATTATTGAAATCTCCCGACTTCTGAGCTCCATTACCACCGTTTCTTCTGGACAGTTAACTCTGTACTGTCCTGTTAATAACCATAGATTTTAGTGTTGCTGCTCAAATGAGCTGTGATGTTTGCTACAGTGACATTACTAGGTGCAAGGAAAGGGAACCTTTAAAGAAGTGGTTCCCAACCTGGGGTCCGGGCCCCCCCTAGGGGGGTGCGCACAACTTTGTCTACTCTAAGGTTGTGAGGTTACAAAAATTATATTTGTGCACATTAAATGTATAAAATCCCTATAACACACCCAACTGGATAATCAATCACTCTGTATAATCCAAATTGAAACATATTTTTGGTCCACATTTAAATTCACTAAGCTATTTATCACCAACACTCCTATGAGGTTGGCCTATTCTGGTCAAAAATTTAACTGTGTGTGTGTGTGTGTGAGTGTGAGATACACCTGATGACACAAAAATGAAGAAATGTATCTATATACATTGTAAAACAAGGAGAATAAGAGCAAAAACCTACAACTGTTGTTTATTTTTGCAAAAAAAAGTTTGTAATTAATCACTTTATATTTTTAGTGTATGCGGGGGGGGACTGAAAAGCAGCCTCTCTAACCAATAAAGCATAGTGTACAACGCATTGTGAACCTGCCTCTGAATGTCCATCCTACTTCATGAATACTGAGCCCTCTATATAGCAGGTAAAACACTGCGAGATTGACTTTAGGCCCATCTTATATGCAAATGCTTTCTGCTGCTCTAAGATGCACCAGCAAAGCACCTGATCACACCTCATTTTAACCTCATTTTAACTCTAGAATTCCACTGAATGCATGTCCATTGCAGAACTGCTGGTACGGTTTTGTGCCGAATTCGGCTGAATTGCTGTGTCATGCTCTGGCAGAAGTCTGGACTGCAAGAGCTGCAACGGAGCAGCTACGTAACGCAGCACAGCCATTGAAACAGAGTTTGATTGTACATTGATTATTGATCACTATCAAATGCAGACTCCATGTACTCCAAACTTCAAAACAAGAAAATGACTAAACTACACAGTTGCCGGCGCATCAGTCGACCCCAGAGGGTTAATAAAGAAAATAAAGTACAGAGGACGAGACCTCAGTGTCCTCAACGGTAACTGTGGGCCTGCTGATATTTCATCCTATAGGAATTATGTCCATGTTGGAAAAATCCCTTAAAGTTGCAAAACAGAAAGACCTGTTGAATAGAGGCATTCAGCCCTTATGCCTCACTGCAGACAAACATGTTGTTCTTGTCTTAACCATAGCTTTTCCTAAATTTAAATAATTAAATATAAATGCCTTATGTCGGCACATATAAGCACATATCACATCCAACCTCCACACACGCATCAAATCTAAATTAAAACCAAAACATGCCAGTCTGGCTACGAGGAACCAAGTCCGCATTAACATGCGCAATATAACCTCTGAAATACTATAACACGCATCATCAGTGCCGGTCAGAAAGAGCTGCAAACAGAATAAAACGTTGGACACTTGAAATGCCACAAGCCCGTGTGTGGTAACTGTGCGAGGAGAGTGGAGGTAATCTGTAGACTGTGACCAGTGATCAAAACGGCTGTTTTTTGTTTTTAGATCAGCTCGTTTCCAGCTTTTTCGATTATTATTATTTTTGAAATGTATATTATTAACTGTTAAAATAAAATGTTTCATAATCAAATAAGTTACTTTTAATTGTTAATTTTTTATGTGTTCTGAGTTTTCTCTATTAAAATCTTGTGTAAATGCAATTATTACGGTTTACTATGTGCGATGATGTGAATGTTGATAAATGGATAATTAAACTTATTAAAATGTACATTTTGGTGTTATTTCGTTTTTTTTTTTTTAAATATCATGACACAATGAATACATTCATCACTCAATCGGGTAATTACATAAGAGAATATAGAGTTTAAAATCTAGCGGTCAAAATGACCATTTACGGCTGTTCTAGTAGTGTTGGGATTCTGGCCTTTCTAGTGTTAAACCGATTTATTTCTTAGCATAAGCAGGGTTCTCCCCAAAACATTTTTGTGTAGCGGCGCACCGTCCGCCGGGGGGGGGGGGAAGCGAGAGACGCTTGACATCGTCAGCCGGGGGGGGACAGACGGTCGTTATCGTCAGCCGGGGGGGGGGCGAGAGACGCTCGTTATCCTCAGCTGGGGGGGGGGGACGCTCCTCGCCGTCAGCAGGGGGACGGACGGATGGAAAATACCGCGGCAGCCCACAAACGCCCGCTATAAAGCAGCTAACATTGAAAATGACTATAGTGGCGCTGAGCTAGCAGTATAGCGGCGCATTACATTAAATGCTGCAGATTTTTATAACCTTTGTGGTTTATTACATTTGAGGACATTATTACATCGGCGGGCGTTACATGCTGCCTACCAGAGATCCAATCCTCAGCAACATCATATATATAACATAAGAGTTTATTGTTTACTGTCTATTTAATGTCTACTTTCTATATTTGGCTAAGAGTTTATTGTTTACTGTTTTTTGTTTACTTTCTATATTTATATATCTTTTTCTTCTTGTAAGCTGCTGGAAATCCAATTTCCTTGCGGGAGTCATCCCAAAAGGATCAGTAAAGAGAAGTCTAAGTCTATCATATACAACACAGTGCTAACAATTAATAATACAGTTTATACAGATTAGCCCTTACCGCTTGGCGCAAACTCTGTCTCCAGCTGTTGTAATGGATTCCGCATCTGTGCCTTTTCTCAGTTCTGTAATGTCTAAAAATACATTGTCCCTCTCCTTTCCCACTCACATGACACCGCACATATATAATGGGGTATGCGAGGTATTCTCTCCACTGCTAGCTGGTGCCCAGAGAGGCAGGTGAAGTCACCGTCATCGGCGGCCTCTGAGCTGTCTCTAACGCCATCTCCAGCTTCTGTCAGCTCGTCCTGTATCATGGTCACCCCGGGCCCGGCTATCGGCTGGCTTTCAACGGCAGCAGCAGCAGCAGTGCAGTGGTGGTGTCGGTTGTCGTCAAGCTAGCATCTGCTGAAGAACTCCCCTCCTGCCGATTTTCCGCCTCGGAGGGTACACTTATTTCCGCCTCGCCCGCTATCTAAAAAATGTGCAGAGGCCGGAAATGTGCCGGCCTCTGCATGAGGTGGGCGGAGGTGTCAATGACCTGCACTGTTGTGCGACCCACAGCCGGGGAGTTTTAAAACCAGGAAGCAGCTGACCACAGCAGTCGGTCCATCATTTCATCCAAGGACATTAAGATGAACAACTGGACAGCTGGTGAGATCCAGGAGATGCTAGCGTCTCCTCGGTCTCTGTAGCTGTTTTGTTATGTTAGCTTGATGTTGTGTCGGCAAGGACGGTCGCTACTTTCAAATTAAAAGCCCCCCGCTAAGAACCCAGTTCTAAACTCCAATTTGGTGCAACGTTAAGCTCTTATTTTGAAGACAAATTAGTTGTCACTGTTCACAGCCCAACTTCGAGCTTCGCGTCACATCACATGTTTACGCCTACCTCAGAAGCGGCTTTTGGAAAAGGAGGAATATTACGCTTCGGTTTTAGAAAGACAGGCCGGCACATTGCCGTCCTTACCTTGGAGCAAATGTGCCGCCTTTTCTATCTAAAAAGGGCTAGTGATGCGCAAATCACACATTAAAAATAGCCTAATTTTACACATGATCCATGATTATGACAATGCAAAAAAACAAAAACGAAATGCATTGGAAAAAACAACATTTTGCCAATATTTTGAAGACCCCCCCAAAATTTTACAAATCATGTTTTCAGGGGGAGCTCATGTCTCATTAAGCGGGGCTGAGACCCCCCTGGCTCCCCCGTAGTTGGCACCCTGGATGAGTGTCTCAGGCCCTCAACTTCTCCATGCTAACAAGCTCAGAAGGGCAATGCTCGTATGCCGATGTTAGCAGGTATGATGTTTATCATATTCACCATCTGAGTTTAGCATGTAAGCTTGATAATATTTACCAGTTACCACTCACAACAAAGCAGTGCTAAACTTAACGTAACATTTCGACTGTCATTGTCAACTACAACTCTTTGCTGAATTCCATAAGGAGTATACAAAGGAAAAGGTCACAGGCTGGATGGGGATACACAGGAAAACATACAGTATATGTCCCAGCATCTTAATGTGTGTCGATGTTATCTCATGGCATGAAGTTTCTCCCTGTGGCATCTCTGCTGCTCTCTGTGACCTTTTCTTTAATTACAAGGGATCGAATAGACAGCAGACAAATACACAGATTTTTAAAACATGGAGAGAAAAAAAGAGAAAGGACAGATGATGATTAAAGAATGGATTCTGTATGGCAGCTCAGAGTGGAGGGGTATGGAGGACTGAACTTGCCAAAATCAGAAATATATAAATGGCTTAATA
This sequence comes from Sparus aurata, assembly GCF_900880675.1. Lineage (NCBI taxonomy): Eukaryota > Metazoa > Chordata > Actinopteri > Spariformes > Sparidae > Sparus > Sparus aurata. The sequence goes on along the minus strand of NC_044202.1, from coordinate 22,043,962 downwards.
AATACATCAATGTTATTAACAGTCATCCCTCATAGAGGGTAGCTGAGAGAGAGGGAAAAACACTTGCTGGTTTAGTTGAGGACAAAAGAGTCAGGGAATGTAGACTATAGCTACTGAGGAGGATTAACCATAGAATAACATGTGAAAATAGCTGCAAGTAGTAATTGATGGTGTCCAAGTACAGAGAACAGTTTCAGAGAACAACACCCTTTAAAAGCTTCAAGAGTAGGCAAGGACTTGATTAATCAGGTTACTCAGAAATGATGTGTTGGTGGGCGCCAGTGAGCAAATAATGGAATCTATTTAATTTCTATATCAATAGTACACAATAAAATAACCTTAAGTACCACAAAGACTCTCCAACTCACTGGTCGCATTGCTTTTCTTTTTTTTTTGTTGCTTCTTTTTGTTAAGTCCTTTTTTTTCCTTTTTTTTCTTTGGTGTACATACTTAGTGAGGTTTCCAACCTATCTGCCAAGTTTTGATCTGTAGCCTTTACTATTCTGATATTTTTATCAGAAGAAGAAGAAGAGAAATAGAATCATCACAGATACAGTCTGGCAATATGGATCCCTAATGATGTGCCTTTCTAACAGCTGGTTTGGACAAAATCATTGACTGAAAATGTAAAAGGAAAAGTGAAAGCAGTCATTTGACAAATCATTAGTAGCAGTCACATTGTTCTGCTTCTTTAATGTCAGCTTTTGTTGACCGTATTTTATGTTCCAGTACTTAACAATCACCATGGAGATATGGGATACCCATGGGGCTGACAGCAGGTATAAATGTTTGAGGTATGGTGCTGAAGAGAATTTTCAGTGACAAGTGAACTGAAAAGACATGTTGACAGCCTGTGTACATGTAATTGAACCAGCATAAAGAGCATGAGACAACATTTGTGATATTGCTGAAAAGTTATAAAAATTACGCCGCCAAAATCAGACATTCAAAAGATGCAAGGAGTCAATCAGCTATTTTCTGTTTTTCATTTTGTTTTCTTGTAATAACCAAGATTTCATGAGCTGGTAAGAGCTCATAAAATCAAACCTGAAATCAAAGCATTTGTAAATAAATACATATCTAATAACAATAATAATAATAATATAAATACTGATAATGATAATGATAATAATATAATAATAATAAACACTATTTCTGAAACAATTACTAACTTGATCAACAGATGTTAAGATGTCTGCACAGAGCCCAGAATGACACTAAAAGACAACCTGTTCAACCTGCTGCCGACTGGCAAAAGATACAAATCTACTGTAACGGCTGCTGTTCCACCAGACTACAAGCAGCTTCTTTCATCAGGCTGAGAGCACCCCCATAAAATAGTTTTTTGTGTAGCGTAAATGGACTACAACTTACTTTTTTGTCAAATGCATTTTATACTTTGAGAGAACAACACAATCCTGTCAACTCACCCATGCTCTGCAGAGAGAGAGAGACTCTCTGGTTTCACATCCCTCCAGTAGACACACTGATTGCGATGCAATAACTTCTGTTTAATGTAGGCCTACTTAGGCTGTTGATTGGTACAAACTGTTGGGATGTCACTCGGTACACGTTTGTTCTGATAACAACAAGCCTCCTCCACACTCGCCCCCCTGCTATGACACAATGGATCTGCAGCGTGTTTTCGGGCGACTTTATAAAATACTTACTGCTGTTTACTTCTACAATCTCACCCATGATGGTGATTGGAAAACTTCACCCTCTGTGCTTGAGCACACTTTGCAACTGGATATTGGACTTCCTCCCCTACGTTAGTGCTTAGCCCATAGGTGATGCAGGATGAATTCGCGACGCTGAAGCCACTTTTAAATTTCATATCTGACCCTTAAGAATGGTATCCATAGATGACTATACAATTGTTTTTGTCAGCAAACAGCCCGGGTCATATGAGAGTTAAGTTGGCTGCATTGCCCACAGTAACACAATATGCAATTAGAATGATGTTTTAAATTGATATCGATTATCCCCTTCTTCCTACCTTTAATTGTATTATAAATACTCTTGTTGTTAAGTTAACCTTTTGGTTGACAGCACAAAGAAAGACAGAAGGAGAGCGAGAGAGACGGAACCAGGGGGACACGTCAAGACAACGTAGTTATAATGCCAAGTCAGCTACAATTTTGCCTACATTGCAGTGGGCTCCACAGTGGTTTCACATTGCTAAGCCGTGAAGCAGTTTTCAAATGTGGATATTTCCCAAACTCCTCCACACTTATTGCATCATAAATATTATGTTATATTTTCTAGCTGCATCAGTACACTATGTTTGTATGTTAATGTCAATGCAAACAGGAAGAGAGGAGAATTAAAAGAAAGAGAAAGGGTGCACCCTGATGGGACTGTGGACAGACAAGGGGGACTGGTATGGTGCAAAGAAAGTAACTGTTTATGTGAGGAAATAAAACACAATAGAATTTTACAGGAGAAGGTCTGAGCTTAGAATCACAGCTGCCGGAGCCCCCCAGGGCTGTGTGCTCAGCCCCCCCCTGTTCACACTGTACACCCATGACTGCACTCCCAGACATCAAGAGAACTCTTTTGTGAAGTATGAGGACAACACCACCATCATCAGCCACATTATGAACAACAAAGAGAGGTCATATCAGTTGGAAACACACAGATGAGAGTCTACTGCTCAACATCAGCAATTTGTTGATTTTAGAAAAAACGAGGTAAAGACACACACTACTGTTTACAGGTTTAACAAAGAAGCTGAGATGGAGCAGATAAACAGTTTAAGGTTCCTGGTAATCATCGTCACAGAATCCTATCATGGTCGTTGCACATCACCACCCTGCTAAATTCTGGAGCCAAATTCTGATCAACTTTTACAGAGGAGCAATATAAAGCATCCTGACTGGAAACATCACAAACTGTCTGGTTCATCACGGCCCAGGACAGGACGGCTCTACAGATGCTGATCCAAACCACCAGAACATCACTGGTGCCATCTAACGACCCATGGACCGGTACCGGTCCGCGGCCCGGTTGTTGGGGACCCCTGCTCCAGAGGACCAAGAAGCTACAGGTTTACTGTGTGTCGTCTGGTTAAATAGTTCATTGACTATCTTGCCTAATTTTCCCAAAAGACTGGGGGAAATGGAAACAGAATATGGTTGTGGTCATAATGGTGGTAACAATAAAAATCTATTTGATGATTTGATAAATCAACCAAAAATGACCACCATGTTATTTTGTCAGAAAGAATGAGCAATTAGAACAACACATCTTGAGCTTTATGAACTCGTGATAGGCCATCGGGCATCTTTCACCATTTTTGAAATGTTAGTCAAATAGATTAAGAGAAATTCCAGAAAAATTGGCAAATCAAAAAAAAAAGGGTTGGCTTTTGCTAGAATTTACATTTTTAAATTACTATTCCTGTTTGTTCTCTAAATACATATATTTTTTTACAAGCAGTTCATCTTCATGAACTCAACTCATAACCTCCCTGCCTCCATTTGAAAAAAAAAAATAAGGGTGGTAGGGAGGACAAAGAGAAGTTAAAAACCTTAACAGAGGAAAAAGTTATGAAACAGTCTGAAAGAGAGGGAGAGAGACATGGTGCACAGAAACACCTCAGCAGCAGAACGAGGCAGGTGTTTAATTTGAGAATTAAGACAGTGTGAAAGTTCATAAGTATGCTAATGGCTCTGTGCCTCAGTCTGCCAGATTACTCATCTGCTCAGGCGGGGGAAGAAATCCACCTGAAACACTGTCATAACAATGCACAGTGAATTTTCATCGGCATTCTGCTTCCATGGGTGGGGGGACTTTTCCAGTCCTGACCATAAAGCATCATCGACCATTATGGTAAAATAATTTCACTCAGCACTGGGCAATGTATGTTGGAAATCATAATGGAAGCAATAACACAGACATGGATACTGTAGGGGTTTTCAAACGCAAAGGTCCATGTCTGACTTTTGTTCAAGGTCAGTGTTCTGGAAAGGTTGGTGATTACAAAATAACATTAAATCAATTAATTAACATCACATCGCACACCTTGTGTAAATAACTAAGAAAAAAAATGCTGCAATAAAACAACTTGAAAATTATCAGAGATAGGCTACTTGGGGATCTGCTTTACAACAATATGGGTTGTATAAGTATGAGTTTGCTGATAAAAAGAAAAATGTATATGGTAATAACAAAACGTATTTTTTAAGATCCTTTTATGTAGAAATGAATGGGATGATGTCAACATTATAGACAAACTGGCACCTGTTTTACAGTTTGTAGGTGATTGTATCTTTGACCTATAAGCAGAAACCAAGGCAGAAGAAAGGTTACAAGGAAATGTATGTTGTCGAGGTGGATGGGTTGTGGAGGAAGGCTCAGGCTTCAGGAGCTTGTGGCTCAGCAGATGGAGTGGCTGGGGCTCACAATATTGGGAGGCTTAGGTGGAGGCATAGGTGAGTGAGACAGGGAGGATCCACAGAGGGATTTTGGATGGTGTCAGAGGGGCAGGAGACTGGGCAGCAGGGTGGCTGTGAAGCTGGACCTCGGCGTTGCGCAGTCTCTGGGAATGAGGAGATACAGAAAATTAGTCACAAGGATAAGCAAAGTTACACAACGGCTGAAAGTCCCAAAAGGGAACACAAGCTGTGTTGCCATATATACCATGTGACGAGCGGAAACAACATTACTTCAGCATGAAGTCAGCTCTTCTAACTGTATCATAGGCATACAGTATTTGACACGTGTGATTCCCACAGAATATATTTAACGATTTTGAGGCGACCATATCATGAGGTCATCAATATTATGCTTCAGCTTTTTGTTTTTCAACAGAGCTTCATGGAAATGAAAGTAATATGGCCGGGAATTTATGATTTAACAGTGTGCAGCACTCGTCTCGGGGCTGACCGGGTTAACAGCGTCTGCAGTGGTACCGGGACAAACTATTATAGTGTAAGAGCCATTTTCTTGTTTGTTACTGTAGTTATACAAATGTATTTTTTCATGCTGTGAGATTACTGCTAGACCACGCTGTCAGGTACGTGCGTAAATCCGAGAGCAATGATTTTTTTTTTCTGCCACAGTGAATATGTTATTTCTGAAAGGCTAAACGCCAGCAAATATGGATTGAAGCTGATTATTTCGTTTGCATCATTTCCGAAATCACAAAACAACTGTATCACTGTGGATAAACAACTTTGCTCTTTGATTTATGCACACAACTGACTGAGTGGTCTAATCAGGAATCTAACAGGTTGAAAATGTAAATTTGAATAAGTACAATAACACACAAGTTGTCCCATTGTTGTTGAATCAATAATTCCCGTTCATATAACTGTCACTTTCGTGCAGTACTGTCAAAAAAACAAAAAAGCCGACACATCATATTGATGACCTCATGATATGGTAGATAATCTTTAAATATGCTCTGTCTCTGATCAAATTTGTATTTGAAGCATTTGGTTTGAATATTTCACTGGGTGTGGGTGGTTACAAGACGCCTGAATTATTACACTCAGGTGACACGTTACAGCAGAAATGATTGTCTTTGGGCTGCATAATCTTTCTGATATTTTCATCAGAAATTCCTCACGCAGTGGCGAATGATAAAAGAGATGCAATCAGTTTATCAAAGTGTGTTCACAAACGTCCTTTGCTTATCATGGGAGATGACAGAGGCCGATCACATCATTAGCATCACAGTGCATCTCTTTTATCTTAGTCAGTGGACATCCCAACAGGTCTCCCAGCCCCCAACGAATGTAGTGGGATAAAAGTGTAATATTTGCTAATGGGGTGTAATGGGGTAGAGGATTATGACTAAGGTTTAAAGGGTATCTATGCTGTATTTGTTTTTTGTGAGGGAAACACCATCACCATCAATGGGCGTGTTTACAGTGGAATCTAGGCAAACCCCCAGGAGGAGGGGGGACTCCCAGTGGCAGGGAATTGAATGGAAACCGGCTGGCAGTCGGCTAGGTGTCGGCTGGGAGGGGAAAAATCGAGGCGGCTGCAACTGTATTGGCTTTTATTTGCTTCATTGCCTAGCAGAGTTGGGAACAAGAGGAGGGGGCCAGAAGACAGTAAAGGAATGTTGTGTGTGTGCATTTGTGTACTTTTCTGTAGGGCTGCTGTAGTGTCATCTGTCCAGACCTTAACAGTTTTAACTAATGGTTTGACCCTTTTTATCAACTGTGAGTGGTAGGCAGATGACGCATAGAAATTTGGCAAGCTTTTCCTCACTCGAATCGAGGGTCTAAGGACAGAGGATGTCGTTTCACTGTAAAGATTAATGCCTGATACACTTACAGAGCTTCTGACTGCTTGGTGAAAGAATTCTTCTTCTAACCTTTTAAAAGAGCTCAGAACCATGCCTGTACTCTAAATGATCCAACAACAGCTTTGCATTTACTCTGGGCTTGACTGGGAGAGGTGTTTTTAGCATAATTTTACATACATTTCCAAGAATACGAACAGGTTACAGATTGTTGTTAGAATGTTTTTTTATGTATTTATTTATTTTATAAATGTATCGACATATGCTTTTATAATAACTTAACAACCCTACCTTTCAAAACGTGACCTGAATCGTGTAAGACAGAAATAATATTTGACCATATCATGAAACTGAAATATGTCCAAATATATGTGACATGTGTTTGTCTTTGACTCTGTGTGTGTGTGTCTTTGTGTGCGCGTGTGTACAAACTTGAGAAAGTGCAGTGTGACCCTGTCAGAAATGGCACTGGGGGTCTATGGTATAGGGAGATGTGGATCGCTGGGACGGCTGGGTTTCTTCAGGGCCACAGGGTGTGGCCCCGACCTCGTTGGAGCAGATTAATGGTCCTCTGTAAGCATCTCCACACTGGCTGCCAAGACCTGAGTCAGAGGCTAATTAAAACCTTTCACTGGAATCCCTGTGAAGTTGCAAAACCACCGCCACTCCACAAGCAACCAGCTGCATACTTCTGCACACCGCAGACACAAACTGTGTGTGTCCATACTCAGGGGATCACACACACAAATGAGGAGCGGGCAACGTGACGCCCTGTTTCTTGAAACACAATGCAACGCTACCAGAATGCATGGAATCGCTGCTTGCCTAGGCTAATGAATGGAAAGCATGAAAATGACGGATTCTGTGGACACATACCATCAGAAAATCAGAGAGAGAGAGAGAAAAAGTGAGAGGGAGAGAGAGAGAGAGAGAGAGAGAGAGAGAAAAAGTGAGAGGGACAGAGAGAAAGAGAGAGAGAGAGAGAGAGAAAGAGGGAGGGAAAATTTAAACTAGGCAAAGTGGAGTGGATGAAAGTGTTTTGTGAGTGTGTGTGAGAGAGATTTGATCTAAAATGTGTTATTTTTGCTTTGTTCTTCGGTATTGATTATTTAAATGTTTCGATTATGTGCTGGATTCATCTTTAAAGTTGTTGCAGCCGACAGTTTATTGATGGATATAAACATGTCATCTTTTTAGACCTGTTCTATCTGACATGATAAAGAGCAATAGCAGTTTTAACTAGCTATTTTTCAAGAAATTACAACTTTGCAATAGCTGACTGTTGAAGCAGGAGGTAAAAATTCTCAATTATACTCACAGACACTGTCCTTGCCTCTATATATTGCAAAAAGTCTGGTCAGAATCCCTTCATGTTTACTTGCTTATGTTATAACATATCTACAAAGATAAGAAATACAATGTCTGGATGGATGTTTTAAGGGGTTATTTACAAAAAAAACTACCATTGTATTGTAAATCGAAATTTTTGATTAGACTGGATAATAATTAGATTGTTATCAAGTCTAATATGCTGATAATTGTATAATAATAATATTTTTCGGGGGATTAAAGTCGGGAGATGACAAGTAAACCTGTGAGTGCATTTTTGGATGAACATCCTGGCCCTATCCACAGATTTCTCCAGATGACGGGGTGTGGTTTCGACAGTTTCCTTTTGTTTCCACAGATCCTTTGAATCTAGTGATGAATCTTAGCTCTGCTTGTGCTTTCTTGATTCCTTAAAACAGAATTAAAGATGAAGGTAGATATTATTACTTGTTTTTTTTTCTCTTCTGACAATCAGTGAGCAACAAATGACACAATAAAGAGGAGTGGATGAATTATGAAAAAAAGAGCAACATCTATGCCTCAGATGCAGACAACATGACTAGAAATCAGAGACATGTCAGGGTTCATGGGAGGAGGATGTGTGTGTGTCCATATCCACCCTCGTCTGCATATACAGCGCATACACACTCCATTATCTATGTTTGTGGGGTGCAGATTGCCAGTGGTACAAATACAGGCAGTGCTCAGGTCAAGGACTGATAAAAAATGCAGCAAGTCCAGGAACCTTGAGCTGGTCTTGCATTTGCAAAACTTTGACTTTTGACTTTGGCATCAAACGGGCTGTTTATTCAGTAGAAAAACAAACAAAAAAAAAATTATTTACACAAACAGAGAAAATAGGAACAACCACAACGCACTGCATGCACCAGACCAAAAATATGTTAAGAAAAATGTTTCAGCATAAGTAGGCAGTGTTGTAACATTATCTTGGTTTATAGTATCGTACAGTTTGATTGGAGTTAGCGAGACACCCCTCGCTCAGTCCAGAGAGAGAGCAGCATCCCCTGCTTCCAAGGATGCAGGCATTCAGAAATATGGATGTTCTATTTGTGGTTGATTGGTGAGGGAACGAAAGAAAGGGTTGAAATGAAGAGTTTAAGAAGGGACAAGAGAAGTCAGCAAGGAAACACAGGCAGGGTGGAGCTGTGACTGGGAGCCTTTATTGATTATTGTCATCTTTAAAACTAACTGTTACTACAGTGCCACCATAACTGGGAACCTGATAACTGTGAAGTCATGAAATGTACTAGAAGTACATTTGTAAGTACTTTTCGTTCTGTGGTGTATTTTAATCTGACATAATTAAAGTATGATTAATATTGTTTTTGTAACCCAATCAATATATATCATCTGTACATGTGCCACACAGCTATTTTGATGTTGTCCAGTTAATGTAAAGACCCACTTAGAAAGAAATGCATTTTAAATTAAAATAAATAATAAATACTGATGCTTGGAGTCGCAGGTCAGGTCACCCACCATTGTGAAGTTGGGACTGAGACTCAAAAATCTTCTTTCTTACAAAGTGGACCTTTAATAGACTTGCTCAACTATGCACATCCTTACACACATCCTCAAACACATGCACCTTAATAATTAAAGACTACTGCCTTTCATGAAAGGTGAAAAAGGGGGTGTAAACAAAGCCACCAGTATAAGCAGCTAACAGCATGATCTAGCTCTAAGACACAGGCCTCAGGTTCTGGTGATTCTTCATAGTGATCGAAACGAATGAATGCACAGGGGCAGCTCCAGTTTTCACCTCCACTTTACTCACTGATTTGATAACATTGCAGTATGAATGTATTTAATAGAAATTACAATAACACTTTTAAATTGGCAATTAGAGGTTATCAAATATAGCTCTATTTAGTTATGAGATCGATTTCTGCAATTTTGGCTTTTTAATATTTCAAACACAGGATCTGGGGCCAAACACATCCACTTAGTTTTTCTCATTAAAGTATCAGCACATAAAATTATAAAACCACAATATAGGAAATTACATCGATTCTGTTCTTTTTGGGGAGGGTCCCCCTTAGACTGTCCCCAAGTCTTTCAGTGCTTCCTGTGCACATGATTCAAAAACTCTTCAATCCTGTCAGAAAAAAAAACAAAAAAAACATCTATATTTAAGACACAAACCATCATCTTTCCACCATAACCTTTCCAGTTTGACCTTGCACTTAGCTGCCACTTGTTCAATTCAATAGTTGGATTAGCTGTGTCATTTGAGTGAAGTGCAATACAGGCAATGATAACATGCTGAATCACTTTGCTTTACGTTTCTCCAGGTTATTTCCTGCTCAGAAATCAAAGAAAGAAAGAAAGAAAGAAAGAAAGAAAGAAAGACTACCTTGAAGGTATTATTCCTGTTTTTCACAACCAAAAATCAAGTTCTTTTCACCAAAAACATGACACAAACCAAGACAAAATGTATCCCTTTAGTTGAAAATCCTCCTCCATGTATTTCTTCTATGCCGTCTAGCTCTCTCTCCTCTCACAGCTTGCAGGGCGGGATCGAGGTTAAATTGTGTCTGTACAAAGTCATTTAGCCAAAAGGCACATGCTAAAAGATTTATGGGGAGAAGCAGTGCCAGGGCTGAGCTTCTCAATTTCCTACAAACATCATCTTTGTCGAGAGAAAAGGCTGATTCTCTGCAGTGTGTTTACATGCAAACAGTGTCAGACAGCTCTGAAATGTTAGTTAGAGCAAAGGCTAGGATTTAAAGGGAGACTGACACCCACCAGGCATATGAACAATGTGCAGCTACATGTGCTGTCTTGGTTAGTTAAAAAAAAGATTAATTTAATGCGATGGCAAAAAGGGCTTTAGGAAGAGTAAAAACCTTTTGAAAATGAAGGTTAAAATGTCTCCCGATCCAACAATATATTCAACATTATGCTTTTTCGGTTTTCACTTACCTTTCTCGGTTATATTGCTTTCTGGTGCATGTAAAACATCTTATCAACAATACAAAGCCCACACCAAAGGAAATCATTGAGTCCTACTGAGAACATTGCTCCTGAATTGCCTGCAATGCCACGTTTGCAGACCGCTGTCCAGTGTGAAAGCAAAGATCAATGGTAAGTTATCATTACAAACTAACCTGAAGTGATGTGACATAAATAACTGAAATATTACCAACCAAACTGCACACGTGCGACGAAGGTTCATTGCACCTGTTGCTGTTACATTACAGTGGGTATGTCCTTTTGGGAGTCACTGGTAATCAGCCATATTGCACTAACTCAACTGTATAATGCTAGTTAGTTAGTTAGCTAGGCTAGTTTGGCACACTTGACGGATCGGAGGCCGGGATGGGTTTAACACCGACTCCAGTAACAAATGTATGTGGAAGGTACCATGAAAGCACTCCAGTTCCTCCACATTTGGCTGCGACTAATGCAAAAGTGTTCAGCTTGCCATTGTGATACTAGTTCTAAGGAGCAAAAATGCTTGCTGACTGGAGCCACATGAGACAAGGAAATGGTCAAAATTGAGGAATTCCTAAAAAAACTAAAAGCAGATGTGAGAGATGAACAGACATACTCACAAGAAAGAGAGAAGCTCCTCTATGCAGATTATCAAACAAGGCTTGAACTTACTTCAGTGTTGCAGATGTGACTGTCATGGCCACAGCCGTGTCGCCACAGTATTCCGCACATATTGCCTGTTAGATGAGCATTTACGTACGGAATTACCAGCAAGACCATTCACTCCAGAGTCAATTGAATGACAGTTGTTTATAGAAAGCTGCATATATTGCTATACTATAAACTGTAGGCTACTGTGTCAAACTTAGTCTGAATAGTATGTTAGTAAGTGGTTTCACACACACCCTGTGCCTGTGTGGTGGCCGTGGTGCTCCTCTCCTGCTCCCTGACTGCTGTTCAGCTGATACATCTGTTCCAAAGCCATTCGCCTGCAATCAGTCAGTCAGCTCAACAATTTCTTCAGCCACTCGTTTCCAAATCATTCAGTTTGTGTAGATTCAAGACTAAAACTAAATGTATGCTCAAAGACAAATGCAGTGCACATGGGCTCTTTTGGTCAGATTTATGACGCTGTGTGTACACCTGATTTGGTTTTATAAAACGTAGTCATGGCTGTACTTATGAATGTGGGTAGAAATGACCATAAACATCATTTTTCAAAACTTTTCATGTCGATACTTGTGCCTGCTCTGCCACCCACTAGACCCCCAAGAAGTGAAAGAGAACCGATGCAGTTTAACTGTGTTTCACCAGCCAGGGTCAACAGCACCGGAACAGCCGTTGTTTCTGCTGAAGCTATTCATTCATTCATTCATTCATTCATTCAGTGATGTCATTAATCTAAAGAACTCTTATTGAAACAGACTTTACAAAGTCCTTCACAATTCAGGATGAAAGAAAAAATAGAAAGTCATTCAGTATGTACACTGGTCTGACGTTTGTCTGAGTCAGCACATCACTCATTCTTCCTTCATAAATAGCAGTTTATTTGTGGGAAAAGGCGTACACACTCTTTATACATCTGGCTACTGCTCATGTGAGAATAGACACATACCTGTTACGATTTAAGCCAAAAAATGACACAAAAAGGCAGGAGGGTGGAAACAAAAACGAGCAAAAACACAAGAACAAAAATACTAACAAACTAAAAAAAATAGAAAATAGAAGAAGCTCTTGGATCGCTGGAATGAACATAAAGGACACAGGAGACACGGGACTGAGACGCAAAACAGACAAACTGACAGAAAGTGACAGGACTTATTAAAAGAGGAACACAGGTGACGAGGAAAAAAGGCTTCAAAGGGACAAAGGGAGAAAATGAAAAGCCAAATATGACACAAGAGGACATAACTTCAAAATAAAACAGGAAATAACTACACACAACACATTAATGTGTTATTTTGAACATTTAGAGCACGTAAACCTATTCTAGTGGACCAAAATGAAAGCAAAAACCTGAAAATTAGCATAATACGGACTCTTAACAACCTAACGACTTTAACCATAACACCGTGTGAACTTTTATAAATATCATGCACGCTTTCTGATGAAACATTTAGTATAGCTCATCTCATTCTGCTCCCTTTTGTGTGTCAGGTGTTTTCTCACTATTATTTGCGCCGCGATCGGACCACAAATGAGCACTAATACTGCTCATGCTTATCAGCCCCTCATCAAAACTCAAACTACAGAGGGAGGAAGGTGTGTGAGAACAAGGGGAGAAGACAGGTCACACAGTGCTTTAGCGTGTTTGTGTATGTGCATGTTCGTGCACAGGAAGCCATGTTGATGTTCTCCCTCTGACATGTTGTTTATCACAATGCAGAACTCTTATTATAAATTTAAAGGACCTTTGAAATGATTATGAGCTTTTGGCCCACGAGCCTTCGAGTAGAGGAAAACAAAAAGAAGAAGGGAGTGAGTGAGTATGAAGCAGAACAGGGAGAGAGAGGGAAGCAGGGGGAGAAAATGTCTCCAGAGCAGAACAAAAGGAGAACAAACAAATGCATCCCTTTTAGAGAAACAAGATAATAGAAGAGGAGGAAGGAGAAGAAGCAGGAATTGGAGGTGGAGAAGGAGGGGGAGCATCTTTGTTGTCACGAGCTGATATCAGCACACACTGTCACTTTTAGCTTTCTCCTTTTTTCGTTGTTTTCTCATCCACACACAATTTGAGACACAAAAGTGCCATTTGAAGAGGGAAAACACATAGAGCCAAAAGATCTGGCTGAGCTCAGTGGAAGTCAGTGATGGCAGCAGCGGTGGCGGCTGTGGGGGGAGCATTTCAAGTGCTCGGCTCTGTGAGATCTATAGAAAAAAAAATAACGAGTTATACATAAACAAAGTGGGAAAAGTGGGGCGTAGGGGAAATGGATGAGGTTGAGACCCAGGGAGGTAAAAGTGTGGGTGATGAGGCCTGTGACGGTGGAAGGTTACAGAGGAGGGATGTTCCAGCTAATCACACCATCAGACAGCAAGAGAGCAGTCATAGGGAAGGTACACGCACTATCACTCACTGTCACCTCTTTATAATTGATAATATAGTAATAATGTAATTAATCATAATAACATTATAGACTCTGAGAATGGTCCATTTATGTTCAGGGGATTTTACTCTTTCTTTACAGGGTATTCTGCCTTTTTCTGTGTGTGTTTTCAGCTCATACTGTCACTATCCCTGTTGAAATTGTATTACATAAAATTATTTGTACTATAACTACTTTATTATTATTATTATTATTATTATTATTAATAATAATAATAATAATAATAATTCAGTTTTTATTGTCAATTTAGGCCTGCCTCCAAGTAAACCTATCATTTATGCACGTGATTTCATAAACGTATTATACTATACGTACAATGTTTATGTACCTATTTAAAATAAAATGTCAACAGCACTACACACCAATATGTTTAGGTGAAGAAATCTGTGTACACTGGAAACATTCATACACAGTCTTTTCCTCAGATTTACAAAATGCCACGTCTGTTCCCATGCGTCTTTTTCTCATACATCTCAATCATCCTGAAAATTGTATGCACGTACACAAGCCATCTGACCATCCCCACAATTTGCTGTAAATTATAAACAAAATAAACACACCCCCACTTACCTGGGTGGCATATAAAGGGCCAGGATTTAATTTTATTTTGAGGAGAAAGAAGAAGTTGGAGAAGAAGAAGAAGAATTTTACTGACTGTAAACTTGACTGATTGAACTGACAGAGGTAAACAAATAGTATTTCAATGTTTTAGTTCTGGCATCAGCGACGCAATAAAGGAGGTGAAATGGCAGAAACTTTAGCTCGCAAACATTCAGTGTGCACATCTCTGCACACAGTGAGAGTGTGTGAGCTCCTGGAGGAGGAGAGGGGATCCCCACACTCCCTCTGCTTGATGAGCGGTCATCATCGTGGGCCAGAACATCAGTCAGGTCCCTGAAAACTCGCTCATGCCTAAATTGCACATTGGCATTGTCCTCTAGCAACGTCAAAGCAGCCACTGTATCATGTTTTATTAACAAAGGCTACAGCACTTATAGTGCTGTTTGAATCAATAATACACAAAGATAATCTTTATTTATTTAAAGATCATTATCATTATAATCATCATAATGCATACTGACAAATATATTCACAGTAGAGTTAAAAAAAGGTTAACAAATTGCGCATTACTGTTTGATCATGTATCTTTTTTTTAACTAAGATATAACCTGAACATGATGTAGTGAAAACAAAACTAAACAGAGAAAAAAAAAAAGCTCTAAAGAAAAATGTCACCCAAAGTCACACTTTTCTTCTTCTTTATTGTCAACTCGCCACATCACACTCATCAGACTGGAAAGACTGTGTGCATGGTATGCATGGTGTTAAAGGTGTTAACCAGTGTGCACATTGTGTGTACCCTTGGGTTATACTTTTGGAATAGCTCAGTGTTAACATTACATGTGCATGATCGCAGTGTCCTCTATGGCAGCTAGAGATCACATTTTTCCCCCTCCTAGTTATGTCATATGTTCGTCAAAACAAATCCATATATGTATACTCACTGATATCATACTTTGGTCAAGAGTAGATCAGACACACAACACAGTGTTCATTGAGTGTTTGCTGATGTAAAAAGTCGGTAATGCAACGTTTTAAATTTTAGTGAATGTACGCTAAATTTCAGCCTTATGAAGCTAAAAGTAATAACAGAGACCCTAGTGGAATTTAAAACCTTTAGTGTGAATTTCTTCTCTGCACATCAGCAACACTTGATATGCCTCCCTTGACTGTAAGTGGGAACTTTAAAGCAACATTATAGAACTTTTTTTTTTTTACCTTTTGCTTAAAGAACAGCTTCAAGGCCATTTTGATGGCACAGTGTCTTGTAACAGGGAGCAAATTGTGTCTTTGTCACTTTGTCACTATATCATGTAACTTACATCTGTGAGAGGGGAGGATCACAGTTACAGTACAGTTACATACATGTTTACTTCAAGACACATGTTTTCAAAACATAAGATTGTTCTGATGTAATGAGTGTTGTTTGTAGTTAGCACCTGCATTACCTCTGACAATTTGTTACAGACGCTGGTTTTGTATTTACCATAGTAGTGTTACACTCAGACACTAAAACAAACAAAATGACGATTCTACATAATGTTGCTTTAAGAGAAGGAATGCTTTGTGTTCCATCTTTTTTTCTTTTTTCATTTCCCTCAGTGGCTGAACACAATAGCTCTATGCCCAGCCCTGCCAATCCCACAATGCCTGGCGGTGGGTCTGGCAATAATTCAGGGCAGGACTAAACAGCTGGCTGCCTGACAGGAGAGCTGCCAGGAGCTGCCAAGGAGCGGCAGGCTGCTAACCCTTTCACATTTTTAATTAGACCCACACAGCCATGTCTTTGAGCCATCGTAAATATACTGATAACATGCCGAGCATCATTTGTTCAGAAATATTTGCTTACAAAATACTTTCTGTGGGCTTGAAGATGTTTGGGGTTTTTTTCCCCTTGGATCAAGCTTGCAAGAAAATCTTCCAGTGGGAAACTCAAATAAACAACAACTAGAAGCAGCTAGAGTAGTTTATTTTTAAAGATGATGAAAGATTGTTGATCTATAAAGAATCTGACTAAAGTGACAAACAGTGGGAATTGGAGGATCTTGGGCAACTTTTCATCACTGATTCCTTGATTTTCTACCCTAATAATGGTTAAATCCCATTGACAGAAAGGCCGCCAGACTTTCAAATTCATAGTCAATATTTTTTCAGTGTTTCCCTCCCATTCTGACCTGTGTGAAAACCTTTAAACCTCTTAGCCTCCCATAGAAGCACCAACATATTCTACTTATCTCCATATCAATACAATACTGGGCATCCCTGACCTGTAGAAAGGGTTACAGGCTGACTTACTGTCCAGCTCTGGGGTCCATGGGCCCAGTGGTATCTCAGGGGCTGGGGGTATGAAGAAAGTGTAGGAAACAATAGGAAGACTGTTTACTGGAGCGAGGGCACCATGTGCAGGAGGGATTACCACAGCATTATGACAGCAAGACGCCTCACCATCTGGACACACAGTGTAGAAAAGGCAGAATATAATGAGTTTGCAGAAAAAGAGTGCTGATGAAAATACAAAATGTGGGATGGATGCTTATATCTGTCACAGAGATGGAAGAGGTAAGATACAAATACAGTATGTGTTTGTTTGACTTGTTAATGATGAATGCATTTACTTTCTTTGGGTCGTCAAAACGACAGGCACATTTATTGCTTATTTAATTTTATCTAGGCCTGACGTCTAACAGTAAAACACTAAATATCAGTAGATCTCAGCTGCTGCAGTACTGCGGTGACGCCACGGCGGTAACTTGATGCACTTAATTACTGTATACGCTAGGTGGCAGCAGATTTGTTGAATCCTGATGATGACAGTAAAATTCTGATGACACAATTTAACTTCATGCCCACAATGTGCTCAGCTCAGAGTGGCACTGTCCGTATTCTGGCTGGTTAATTCCACAGAAAGTGAATGTATGTAGTCTAGCGCCATGTGATATGACTTTTTCGGCACAGCGCTTTGGTGAACTGAGTTAAATAAACTAAAGATGTGTAACTATATATTTTTCAGTCGGAATTGCGTATACCCACTTCTAAATCCCTTCTGATGCGCATCATCATTGCACTATGTATTGTCAGTAATGCTGTAGCTCCTCAGGGATTTAAGCTGTTATTTTTCAGATTTTAACGATCATACTCGTGACAACACATTAGTGAAGGTTGCAAGGTCTATCGCTGTTGTTGATTTTGCTCAAGAATGCCAAATTGTAATTTAATGGGCTATTTTTTGTTAGACGATGGGGCTAAATAGCTAATATGTGCTATATATCAGCCCCATGTTGAGGTCAATGATGCAATCATCCACCTGCTGCAGGAAGCCTACTCCTCTCTGGATAGACCTAACACTTCTGTCCACGTCATGTTCTTAAACTTCTCCAGCGCCTTCAACACCATCCAGTCTTGGCTGCTGAGGGCCAAACTGGAGAATATGCAGGTGGACTCTCCCCTCGTCACATGGGTCGATGACTATCTGAAGGGCAGAACGCAGTATGTGAGATTACAAAACTATGTGTCTGACTGTCTGATCGCCAACTTCGGCGCTCCCCATGGAACTGTGCTGTCTCCCTTCCTCTTCACCACCTACACTGCAGATTTTAAGTACCGCAGTGAGTCGTGTCATCTGCTGAAATTCTCAGATGACACGGCCATTGGTGGGACAGACGTTGACATTGTGGATACATACAAATACCTGGATGTGGTGCTGGACAATAAACTGGAGTGGACCACAAACACTGAGGCACTGTACAAGAAGGGCCTGAGTCAGGTTTTCTTAATCAGGAGACGCAGGTCCTTCAATATCTGCAACTGGATGCTCCAGATGTTCTATCAGTCTGTTGTTGCGAGCACCATCTTCTTCACTGTTGTATCCTGGGGTGCAACCAGCAAGGCGAAGGACGCAAACAGACTAAATAAACTCATTAAAAAGGCAGGGTCTGTTGTTGGCCCTAAGCTTGTCACCCTGAAGGAGATGGTGGAGGACAGGATGCTGGCAAAACTGCTGGAGATCATGGACAATGTCACTCACCCCCTCCAAAAAAACTCTGGACAAGCTTAAGAACAGCCTCAGCAACAGACTCATTCAACCTGCTGCCTTAAGAAATGGCACAGGAAATCATTCCTACGTGGTGCCATTAGACTGTACAACGCCCACACCAAAAGACACACACAATTTATTATGACCCCCAGAACCCCCATTACGACCCAGGAATGGTCCAGGTCTGATGGATGGAATGTGAATACTGTAGAGTGCAGTATCAGGCTACATTGTAAATACAGATAAGATCCCTTGTATTCAGCACAGTATGCATTAGTTAGTAAAACTATAGAAAAAAATACCTTTTGATATTTTATAATGAATAATTATTTGGTCAAATTTTGGATAAGGTGATTTAAATAAAACATTTTTATTGTTGCCATTTATAATGTCGATTTCCACCCATCCATCCATCTTCTTCCGCTTATCCGGGGCTTGGTCGCAGGGACAGCTGTCTGAGCAGGGACACCCAGACTTCTCTCTCCCCAGACACTTCCTCTAGCTCTTCCGGGGGGATCCCAAGGCATTCCCAGGCCAGCCGAGTGACATAGTCACTCCAGCGTGTCCTAGGTCTCCTCCCGGGGGGGGCATGCCAGGAACACCTCCCGAGGAAGGCGTCCAGGGGGCATCCGATACAGATGCCTGAGCCACCTCAGCTGGTTCCTTTCGATGTGGAGGAGCAGCGGCTCTACTCCAAGCTCCTCCCTCCTTATCTCTAAGGGAGCACCCCACCACCCTGCAGAGGATACTCATTTTGGCCACTTGTATCTTATTCTTTTGGTCATGACCCAAAGTTCATGACCATAGGTGAGGGTAGGAACATAGATTGAGCGGTAAATCGATACAATGACGGCATTACTGCAGCCGCTGCACCGATCCACCTGTCAATCTCGCGCTCCATCCTTCCCTCACTCGTGAACAAGACCCCAAGGTACTTCTCTTCTCCCCCAACTCGGAGGGAGCAAGCCACCTTTTTCTATTCGAGAACCAGGGCCTCAGACTTGGAGGTGCTGATTCTCATCCCAGCCGCTTCACACTCGGCTGCAAACTGCCCCAGGACATGCTGGGGGTCCTGGCTCGAAGGAGCCAACAAGACAACATCATCTGTGAAAACCAGAGATGAGATCCTGTGGACTGGTTGGGTAAACTCCCATGAACCCTCGAGCACCCTGCGGAGGGTATAGAGCTGGTCCAGTGTTCCACGGCCAGGACGAAAACTGCATTGTTCCTCCTGAATCCCAGATTTGACTATCTGCCGAATTCTCCTCTCCAGTACCCTGAAATAGACTTTCCCAGGGAAGCTGAGGAGTGTGATCCCCCAATAGTTGCAACACACCCTCTGGTCCCCTTTTTTGAATAGAGGGACCACCACCCTGGTCTGCCAGTCCAGAGGCACTCTCCCCAACTGCCATGCGATGCTGCAGAAATGTGTCAGCCAAGACAGACCCACAACATCCATAGACTTGAGGTACTCACGGTGGATCTCATCCACCCCCAGTGACCTGTCACTGAGGAGCTTCCGAACTACCTCAGTGACTTCGGCTTGAGTGATGTATGAATAAACTACTGAGTCCCCAGCCTCTGCTTCCTCTATGAAAGGCGTGTAAGTGGGATTGAGGAGGTCCTCGAAGTATTCCTTCCACCGCCTGACAATGTCCCCAGTCGAGGAACAGACATTATAGATTTCTTTATTTTTAATTTTGATATTGTAGTACCTAACTGATGAAAAACTACACGGAGGTCATTTAAATGTCTATAAGTAGGCCCTACACGTTTTGTCAATGCAATTATAAGGTCATCAATATCAATTTTCCTAATCTGCTAACACAGTTGCACATTGCGTTCTCGGTGCCACTGTTAACATTGTTATTGTTATAGCCTAATAACTGATCTTGGTGTGGCTGGCCCAGTACAGTTGCTTGTCCATTGATCGCAGCGCCATATGTTTATTCCCGGGTCCTCCAAACATAGTCTGTTTTGTTTGATTGTTAGCATTGTTAGAGTAGCTGTGTACACTGTAGTTATTACTGTTTTTGTCTGTATTTTCATATATATATATATATATATATATATATATATATATATATATATATATACCTGCTATTCAAGCTCTCCACAGAGGAATGACACAAAATTTCTCTGTGTGGCATGCACCTTGTGGGGTCAAAAGACCTGTTTGGCATTACAGTGGACCTTTTTGTTCACTTAATGGGCCATTGCCCATTAGGTTTGTAGTCACAGTAGCCCTCTAGGCCCAACCCTGCTGCTCATGTCTGCTAAACACACAGAATGTGAAGAAGTACAACACGAAATGTTTTATTTGAAAACCCCTTTCCCCCTACAAATTACATTTCACAAGCTCAAACAATTCTGAGTTTTAGTCTAAGTTGTGGTATTATGTCTTTGTTTCGTATTCTATTTTTCCATGTTGTTGAGTAATAAAGGACATTGACATTGACATTAATTGTTTCACCCACCCCTTTTGATCAGAATGATAGTGTGTATGTCCTGTCCTGTTCGATCAGCAGACTGAGATATGCGCACCACATTACATCACACACACACAGACGCAACGAAGATCTCCTCCTCCTCAGTTAAATGGAGCATTTTCTGATACACAGTCGAATTTTAACAGACTTTGATAATTGATCACTATAAAAGGCAAACTCCATGTAGAAAGACAGGATTGTCAGTAGCTATGCTGGGTTGCTTTATCCATAGTGCCCCCAGATGATCAATAAGATTTGCAGATCTCTTGAAATAAAACTCTGCATTTTATCAATCATCACTGCTTGCAAATATTTGCCTTATAGGTGTTTGAAGGCACAGGGAATGAGCCTGGTGCTATGACTGGTCGAAGCAATACATGTATTGCTGTTGCCTATTACTACCTCTGGGAGTCATGCCTTGCTGGGGGGAGGTGAGGTCTAAACAAATGAGTCTTGAGTCTTGAGTCGTTTGTGGAAGATGGCGAGTGACTCTACTGTCCTGACATTGGTTGGGAGTTCGTTCCATCAATGAGGCACCGGAACATCGAAGAGTTGCAACTTTG
This sequence comes from Sparus aurata, assembly GCF_900880675.1. Taxonomy (NCBI): domain Eukaryota; kingdom Metazoa; phylum Chordata; class Actinopteri; order Spariformes; family Sparidae; genus Sparus; species Sparus aurata. Next base: position 22,022,663 of record NC_044202.1, on the reverse strand, counting down.
CTGAGTGAGCTTTTTTTGCTTTCAGTGGTGGCAGTACCAGCTGTAGTAGAACTAATTGCTTGTGATTTGGGATGTGGTCTGACCAGTGTAAGTAGACAGGTGCAGTTCTTTTGATGGCCTTGAAGACCAGCATCATCGTCTTTAATTGCATGCAGGCCACAACAGGAAGCCAATGGAGGTCACGGAGGTGGGGGGTCACATGGGAGAATTTGGGTAGATAAAAAGTGAGGCACGCTGCAACGGCTTAGTCGCAGCCAACAGCGAGATGCAGTAGTCCAGGCAGGAGATGAGCACCGCTTGGACCAGGCGTTGTGGAAAGACTGGATGGTGCAGATGTTGTTGAGGGCAAATCTGCAGGATCATGCCACAGTAGTGATGTTGAGGGTGCAGGACAGTTCGTCGTTGAGGATTATGCCAAGGTTCCTCACAAGTGATGAAGGCGATACCGTGATGTCCTCGACAGTGACTGACAAGTCCATGCAAGGGTAGTCTCTACCCAGGATTAAGAGTTTAAGGTTGAGATGATGCGCAGCTGTCCAAGGGGAGATGTCTGCCAGCCGTGGGTATTAGATGATGGGGGAAAGAGAGGAACATTTGGGTGTCGTCTGCATAACAGTGGTAAGAGAATCCATGAGATCTGATTGCAGAGTCTAGTGATCTAGTGTATAGTGAAAACAGAAGCATTCCTAATACTGAGACATGAGGGACACCAGTTTCCAGATTTGGGCAAGGAGCCATTCCATGTGAACAGGAAGGTGCGATTTGTCAGGTATGATGTGAACCAGGTTAGAGCAGAGTCAGCGATGCCAAGTTTGGCTGCATGGTGAGGAGGATTCAGTGGTTGACTGTGTCAAATGCAGAAGATAAATCGAGGAAAATGAGGACTGATGAGCGGGACGAGGCTCTGGCGCCACTGAGTAACTCAGTCACTGTGTGAGCCCAAGGGGTCAATGGTCACTGATTAGGGTCAAGGAGGTTGTTTTGTGAGCGATAGGAGGACAGTTGGTTGTAAACTGCGCATTCCAGGGTATTAGAGGGGAATGAAAAAAGAGACACAGGGATGTAGTTTCAGATGTCAGTTGAGTCTAGGGTGGGATTATTTAGGAGTGGCTTTACTGTGGCTGTCTTGAAAGGAGCTGGAATAAGGCCTGAAGGGGTGCAGGGGTTGATCAGGGTGGTGAGGAATAGCAGGATGTCATGAGGGATGTTTTGGAGAAGGGAGGAGGGAATCGGGTCAAGGGAACAAGTAGTGTCATGGTTAGACATCACTAGTGTGAGAACATCTTCGGAGGAGAGAGTTTTGAAGCAGGTAAGGCCATCGAAGGTGAGGGTCGGAGGAGATGCTTTCTGGATGGGCATAGGAGTAAATGAGGAGCTGATGTCTTTTACTTTCTTGATCAAGTAAGTTGCAGGGGGGATGAGGGGGAGGGGTAGGAGGGGTTAGGAGGGAAGAGAACACGAACAATAGTTTTCTGGGGTTGGAGGCCATTTTGGCTGCTGATCCAGTTGAGGTGTCAGAGAGGGTGTGGTGGTAGTGAGCAAGGTCATCATGATGACGTGATTTTTTTCCATTTTCTCTCCGCTGCTTCTAGCATCGATCATTTATTCACAGAGATTCAGACAGCCGGGTGAGTGATCATGCTGGATGGGTAGTGAGGGAACAGAGAGTGTCTAAAGAGGAGGAGAGGGAGGATAACAGAGTGGAGGAGGCTTCCTCTGTGGACATTTGAGACAATTGATCTGTAGATGGTAGTGAAGAAAGAACAGTTGAGGAGAGAGCGGAGGGAGAAAGTCAGGGGAGCAGCTTACAATGTTGTCCATCTCATCAAATAAGTCATGGAGAGGACCGGGAGGGCTGAATCTAAAATTCCGTCTTACTCACCAGCAGTAGTTTCACAGCCTCTAACCCCTAGACAAAATGTAACTAAGAGAAGAGCAGCTTCTCTCATTCAGCAACATGGTACTGCAGATTGTGTTCACCCCGGGCCTGAAAGCAGTCTTGTCTGCAGCTGCATTGGAGTTTGTCCCTGTTTGGCCTTGGCATGCAAAGGGCCACAAGAGCAAGTCACCTGTTGTGTGGCCTGGTCAGCAGTCACCATTCCCGACTGCTAACCAGTTTTCTGTCCTTGATAGCTTGTTGTTAGTCCTGCTGGCCAGCATGCCTATCCAGCCCATGCTGACAGGGCTAAACTCCACACGCTAGTGCTAGGAGACTCCAATACCCATAATGTAAGTTTTGTATCGCCAGTCATTGTTTGCTGTTTACCTGGGGCCAGAGCTTCCGACATAGAGGCTAATCTTAGGGTGCTGGCATCACGCAAGCTGAAACAAGGAACCTATGCACATAGCACTACAAGTAACTTTGTAATTCATGCTGGCGCCAACAATATCAATCTGAAGCAGTCTGAGATCACAAAAGACAGCTTAGCCAGGACTTTTCAGGCTTTCAGATCTAAATTGGAAGTTTCCTGTCTTGCATCGCATGATAGTGTACTTAATTATAAGCATGTGCTTAATGCTGCAAGAACAGTATTTCTTTGGCCTAATAAGCGCTAATAAACACAATTATAGATTTATCTTTGACATTGTGGCTAAACGTATTCAAAAACTTTATTGCAAATTATTTCTCTGATTTCTTATGCAATTATAATGATGAGATTTGAGTCAAAAAAATGTTTTCATATCTGGCTTTCCATGCAGAATTGATTGTAAAAGATCCTTATGCTGATTCACATAGTCTCAGATGTTTTTTTACCCAAAAGTATCTCTCTTGAGACACTGTCCAAACACGTCTCAACCTCAAAACCAACTACCTGTCTCCTGGACCCCTTCCAGCAAAACTGTTTAAGGATGGCCTATGGCCAGCATGGGGGACCTACAATGTTAAATATTGTTAATTTATCACTCATGACTGGTGTTGTCCCTGCTAGTTTTAAGTCTGCTGTGCTCTTCAAGGTCACCACGGTGGAGTGGCGGTTGTGTGGCTCTGGTACCACTTGGCAATGCCTCATCCAGCTCAGTCATCTCCTAGATCCACACTCTAAACTAGATTGATATATTATCATTTGTATCAGATATTCTGTCAATGCAACTTTTAAACTGTGATTTTGTTGTTCATTCTCTACGTGCAACATTAATCTATGTCTGTCAATCATGAGAGACGGATCCTCCTCTGTGGCTCTTCCTTAGGTTTCTTCCATCTATTTTTTTCCCTGTAAAAAGGGTTTTTTTCTCAACAAGGCAAGTTTTTCCTCACTCTTATCGAGGGTCTAAGGACAGAGGATGTCATACACTGTATGGATTTGAAAGCCCGTTGAGACAATGTGATTTTAGGCTATATAAATACAATTGATTTAATTTTATTTGATTTAGAATACACTCAGCTTTGTTGTTGGAGTGGGTCCTTAAAGAGACAGGAGCTAAAACAGAGTGTCTCAGACAGAGGGTGAATGCAGCACTGCCGCAACAGAAAAACAGAACTGATGTATTTTTTGGAACATTAGAACATGTAAACCTATGAGCATGTCTCCTTTGAAAAAAAAACACAAAAAAAAAACTGCATGTGCATCCTGGACTAATGCTTGCCAGGTCTTTTCCTTGTTTATTTGGCTTGTAAAATTACTATGCATAAGCTTCCTAAAAAGATAAAAAGAAAAAACAAAACTATATAGACTTGTACAAAAATATCAATTATTATTCAGTTTAACACAAGAAGTGTTTTGCAATATATGTTTCTACAAAGAACCTGCAGTTTGCCTGTATTTCGTATTATGTTTGCTGAGTTTGGGGAACAATGTACGCAGAACTTTCTCTATTTTTTAGTGTCACACCACATTGATCAACATCTAAACTTGATGTCCTCGACTAGAATTTTCCAATTAGGGAGCTCACTGAAATTTCAGGGCTCAGAGAACAGCTGTGATCATACATATCCAACCTTCCAAAAAGTCTAATTGGGACAATATCGGGTCACGATAGTGTTACCTTATGTGCATCTTCTATACTGACAAATGTGTGCAGTTGGTTATGTTATCATCTTCTGGCCATCTCCTCTCTGTCTCACTTCCTGAGTGTTGATTTCTGCTCCTCTGAAAGTAAGAGAGCCTCATACAAAACCTGTTAGACTCCTCACAAAATCTGTTCTCTCTCCCCTTTACACTCTCACACACACACTCACACTCTCTCTCTCTCTCTCTCTCTCTCTCTCTCTCTCTCTCTCACACACACACACACAAACACACACACACACACACACACACACACACACACACACACACACACACAGTCACTAGCTCCCTGTAAGCTGGAGGATGCAACTGGCCTCACATGGAGAGAGGCAGGTCTGGATGAAACATAACCCATCTGGAATCTGACCGCTGTAGGATGCAGGTGACCCCTGAACTACAGTTGTGTGTATGTGTCTTGTGACAGACCAGGGTCTTGGCATGTCAGTGCAGAGTGTGTCGCAGCAAGGCAGTATAGGCTGGTGAATGGTCACATCCAGCTGGGATCACATCTGGACTTTAGGGAAAGGGACAAAGGCTGAACCCAGAGGACTTCTGGCCAGCTTGAAAGAGACTGGTATTTAGTTTGATACAGTAAGTACAAAGCACTGCAATAATCAATAACTGCTGACAAACAGGGACACAGAAGTGTTAACATACAGTACATGACATACAGTATAGTAGTGATGTGTCGGTAATGAATAAGTCGGCTCTATGAGCTGGCTCCTTTCTTTCTTTGTAAATGAATAAGACAGAATAGCAGGATTATCCTGGTCTATGGATCATCCTGTATTGTAAATATGATCCAAAAATGTCTCGTCTCATCTAGTAACAAGAGTTGAGCATGGTGAACAGTTACTTTTGTATGTTGAGTAACCCTTAAGTGTACGTGCAGGTCTTAACCACAAGACTGTAGATGAACATATTTGCAGGTGAATAGCAGGGATGATGAGTGACAGTCAAAGTAGCATTCAGATGCATTTCATTCACTTATACTTAGACATAAAAATGTCATATTGTGCAGGGTCTACTAACAAACTCTATCTATCTATCTATCTATCTATCTATCTATATCTGTATATATACATATATTTCATTATAGTTATTAAATAGTAATAGTTAGATAATTATTGTTAAGTTCTTAAAACTATTATTAATATTAATTACTGACAGAATGGAATTAATAAAAGCAAAAAAAAAATATTAAAGAATTAGCTCTGTACTTGGTTGGAATGACAATGAGGCAAAATTACTGGAAAGTGTTGTGCATGGCATGCAGATTCAGTGATCCTCAGTCCAGTTCCTCCATAGTGACAGCCATTTTATAATTGCTGTACAGTGGGTTCAGTGAAGCAGCTGGTCTCACTTCTTTAGGATATTGACTTGTGGCTCAGAAAGGCCTACCTGAGGCCACAGAGGAGACACACAGCATGTGTTCTCAGGTCTTGTTGCATTCAGTGGCAGGCTGCAGAGTTGAGATGTAGAGAGTCAAAAAGTGGTCTCACCATGGAATGCCCAAAAAGGTGATGAGCATAGTAGTCATGACAAGAACGAGAAGGGACACGAGGATGAGCCATCCTTAGCATTCTTTTACTGATCAGTAATCAATTCCTTGGTGTGGAAAGAGAACTGGCCTCTACTTAAAGTAGAATAATAATAATAATGCTATAATAACAATTATAGCATTAGTCAATAATAATTACATTATGCACTTGTAGTTAGAAACTCACACATCTGTTGTCTGTATTGCTATGGAAGTTAAATCATGTCATTAATCAAGAGCATAGATTTTCAGTTTGAGAGCATGATTTCATTCCTTTTCAGTGACACAGCTCTTTCGCGTGCTCAGATTTTTTCTCCTCATGCTCACATTTTGTTCTTGCATTTAAATTTCTTCTGCTCTCTTTCAAAAAGTCAGCTTGAACTCAAAAATCACATGCCCGTGTTCACATTTCTCCTTCTTGCACACAAAAATTTCGCTCGCATTCAAATGTGCTCTCTGCGCGCTCAGATCTAAAGTGCACGCGCTCAGAACACACACCTGCTCACAGGTCAAGTTCTGCTCTCGGATCTCTCCTCTGCTCACGGATTTTTCTTGTGTATCAACACTGTCAACCAATAGAAGGCTGGCTACTGTTGACCAATCAGATTACACCCGCTTCTTTGCAGGGCGGGCACTCTTTCTACCGGGTTTATCTACTTCCGCCCTCCAGGCTGTTAAATGTGGTGGTTGCCTTTATTTTTTGACGACCTTTGGAATAAAATATCAGTTAATCAATACACCAGCGCCCGTGCTTTTCATTACAGTAGCTACATCAACATAAAGTAGAACAATAGCTGCTGTACATTCGCCATATAAGCCAGCTGCCCGGGCAGCGGGATATATCTTATATTGTATAAATACTGTGAGTCAGGGAAGATCGCGATGATAGTACAGGGGTTTAAATATTCGTTTCATAATGATTTTTGCTTCATGAGACGCTGGTTCGCATCCCGGCTCGGCCGGCACCCTCGCTTGTGTAATGAAAAATGATGTAATGACACTATGATGATAAATACGCTATCATCATAGCATATTTTTCATTCATCCGTTTTTCATTACACGGATTCTACTACTGCAGGGGTTCTCAACCCTTTGCAAGCTGCCCCCCCCCAAAGCTGGTTCATTGCAGTTGGAAAAACGTGCAGTGTCAGTGGTCACCTCTTCTTCCTTGATTAAAAAAAATAAATGAATTAGACCCGGCATTTATTTGGAACCTGCGGTTATTTATCAATATATACACCTGCACCTGGCGTTTAAAGTGGACCCTGCGGTTAATTGAAACTCGGCTATTATATAAAGTACATTTACACCCCGCTCTGTACACCGGGCCGGGATGCAAACCAGCGTCCCATGAAACAAAAATCATCATCAAACGATAGTCTTAACCGCTGTACTATCGTCCCGATCATAACCACTCTGCAGTATTTATACTATATAAGATATATCCCGCTGCCTGGGCAGCTGGCTAATATGGCGAAAGTACAGCAGCTATTGTTCTACTTTATGTTGATGTAGCTACTGTAGACCTGAGCGCGCAGAGGGCACATTTGAATGCGAGCGAAATTTTTGTGTGCAAGAAGGAGAAATGTGAACACGGGCATGTGATTTTTGAGTTCAAGCTGACATTTTGAAAGAGAGCAGAAGAAATTTAAATGCAAGAACAAAATGTGAGCATGAGGAGAAAAAATCTGAGCACGCGAAAGAGCTGTGTCACTGAAAAGGAATGAAATCATGCTCTCAAACTGAAAATCTATGCTCTTGATTAATGACATGATTTAACTTCCATATATTGCAACATACAAAAACCAATGGAAGCAGTAAGCTTATAAAATGAATTAATCATATAACACAGAGGAACAAGTAACACAAAAAATAAACATGTTCTTATCTGTCGCAGCATTATATAACCGGGGAGTACTTCTAAGATAATAAATAATGATAGAATTACAATTAGAAGAAAAGAAAAACACTTAAAGAGGAATGTTTGTCATCCTCCTCCTTAATGTACAGCCCTAAAGATGCAAAAAGGGGAATGCTTAACTCATCAATAAAAGCAAAAATCGACTCTCAGAATGCAGCGAGAAGGTTATTTCAGATAACAGAGTTATAATCATCAATCTATGTGGATGTAGTCTCCGTCTGAAGTGCAACAGGGTCGATATATATCCAAAGTTGGTGGGATGAGGCTGCATTTCTCAAAACTGGTCTTCGTCTTTCTTCTCTTTAAAGTCGAAGGTGACTGGGTCTGTGTGCACAGGTACAGAGAGCCTTTCGATTAAACCATCAAAATATTTATTATATAATTTAGTTTCTTTGTATATTCCTGAATTCAGTCCGCTACAAATTGCTTCAGTTGACTGTATGACAAAAGCGGGAAGTGGAAAAAAGAGACAGCTGTTTGGGAACTGAAAGAGTTGCCTTTTATGGCTGATCTGATCAAAAGAACTGGAATTCACATTGCTGCAGTATACTTTTCTGAATAGACATTGTCAGGCTTGGGTTAAGACATAATTATGTATCAGTCTTCACATGCACCATAAGTTATCAAAAAATACAGACACATTTCAGATTATGTTTGGCATGACAAGTGTAGATATCCAAACCAAATGGGAGCTGCGAAGTGTAACTGTATCATCTCACCTCAGAGGAAGTGCATCTCTCTTTGATCCAGACCCACTGTAACTAACAAGGGTTTGATTGGCACATCATGGTGCATCACCAAGGTGGTCTATAATGTCAGTGACAACTGTCCCTCTGAGGTCTTTTTGTGTGCATTTAGGGTTTTGCCCCCTTCTCCTGCCCCTTGCTATTTCCAGCCACACCTCCCTGCATATCTGTGCAGATAAGGAGGGCTGGTTGCAGGGTTTGCGGCTCGTTGACTCGAACAGGCTTGTGAGGCCTTTGGCATCAGGCCCAGATGGAGAGAGAGACCACTGGAGGCCCCGTTGAAGAGCTCTAGGGAGGGAAAGAGTAGGGAGGTGGGGTGATGGTGGGTGAGACCAGACAGGCCTGAGGCAGGTGTGAAAATACTTGCACTGGCTCTTTTGGTGGTGATCTCTTTGCAAAAGCACACCCGTCAGTTTGCAGTCAGTTTATATGTGATTCATACAAACTGGCAGTGAACTTGTAAAGTGAAGTTCAAATGGGTTGCATTGAGTCCTTTCCAATCAGCACAATTACAGGAAATCAAGATTAATTCACTTGTCATTACAGAATAAGAGATTCTACAATAAAGTTTCTGTTTGTCGTTCCCTGAGCCACACACACACACACACACACAAACATATTCACACCAAGCCAGGATGTTGAGTTTGAGTTCAGTAGTACAACAGTCTGAGGAGTGAAGCTGCTGTGTAGTCTGCTGGTACAGCAGCAGATACTTGTGTATCTGTTGTCAGATGGCAGCAAGGTCTACAGACTGTGGCTGGGTGGGTGTTGTCTTTTAGTATCTCACTTCACCGATATCACTGATGCTTGGTAAATGATGGCAACACCGAAGAGTATAGAAAACAGCAGTGAGCTGCTATTCTCTACCTTTAACAGTAGTGTCAGAAGCATCATGAAACCTCAGCTGAGCTCAGGGGGCAGACAGGAAGTGACTCTGAGCTGAACTCAGTGATCATTTCCGTCCTGTTCCTGTGTCTGGCAGTCTTTTGTAAAACGTTGTAGGGCGACGCCGCCTGTCTGCTCCATGTGGACTTAGACTTCTTTCTATACTCGCTTTAGACCATCTCCATTTTATTGCGACTTTATGAAAATGTGTACTGAAGAACATACATGTACATAGTAATTGCAGTAAGTCACGCAGCTACATGTGCATGTGACCCTTCGCCTGTCTGATAATAAGCCATTTTCTGCCCTACGGACTGTTCTTCTGCATTAACGTGCTTCAAACCTGAGCCCGGGCCTCAGGGACACACACCTGGCTCTTCTCTGTGCACACACACACACACATCCCACACACTCACACTCCCCCCACACACAGTTTGTACTGTATGTTGGCACACACACCTGGTCACTCCATCTATCTCTCCTCTCTGTCTCCTTCTCTTCATCATTTTCACCCTCAATTCCACACCGTGTTAAGATGCTTATTTTCCATCTCTTGATCTGCAAGTCATCCTTAAACCTTTTAACACGGCTCTAGCCCCGCAGACTAATCGTATTCCATAAATATTTAAAAAGGGTGGAAATCTGCTGGAGGTTGCCTTATCTTGAGCCCCTACGATAATCATCTTAACCAGGACCATTATGATTTTAATTACCTGTCTTTGATTTCCTAACTTGGGAGCGTGGTTATTCCTGGCCCCGCGGTACATTTCGGGTTATAAAGGTCCCCAGGATTAGCTCCCCTCCGATAATTGAGTCCATGTCAAAACGCAGGTTTATCCACGGTGAGGTGTTTAAAGTTAAAATCTCAGGAAACCATCTTCAGTCAGTGTGATATTTCAGAGCTGATTCTGAAGGTACCACCGGCTGCTGATGAGTTTAAACAGGGAAAGAATCGAGGATGACTGAAGAGAGTTATCACTTAGTGCGTATTACTCTGCTTTCTTTAAACTTAAATGATTTGCTGTTCATTTCATCTTTTGATTCATTCTCTCTTTTCTATTTGTTTTAATCCATCAGTGTTCATCATTATAATTTAAATTACAAAGGCAACATTGCTATGACTAATGTTGATTCTGATTGTCTTTGTGACTGTAAATTTTATGAAAATACACTGTAACACAACATTTATGATGCAGTTCGTGAAGATATACTCAGATGGTCTCTATGTTGACCGTTTGCTGTGAGTTCTACTCCAACACATTTCCATATAGCCATGTACCCTAACACAAAACACAAATCACCCAAAAACATTAAGATAATAATAAACCATCACATCATCATACTAAAACAATTGAATTAGTTGATGCCAGTGATTCCTAAATGACATGCAGGGCTTAAAGTATTCCGGCACCGTGCCGTATTTTCGGCATGCAGCGTTTGGCTGCGGGAAAACAAAGATCCTATATTGAAAAAAAAAAGTCTTGATATGATATCACTTGAGAGTTCATGAGTGCGTCTGCCAATGATATAATGGGAACATAACTCTCCCTCTCTCAAACTGACATTATTAGCCAATCAGAAGTAAAATGGGGCGGGTCTTGAAAATATGTGCTTCAACTAGCAGCTGATTGCACTCTCCAACACAACACGATTACCGGGAGCAATAACCACAGCTGACGTACTGGCATCAATGGCTGACCATGTGTGTGAAAATACAACTTGAAAATACACATGTGCATGTTCATCTCTGACAAAACTGTCAATGGAGAAAAACTCAACACAGGAAAGTGATTATAGCAATGCCTCAGTACTTATGCTAGAATTGAAAGATGTCCATGTCTTCCAGTATGTTCTGAAAACACTGATAAATTTAGATATTTTTAATGATAAATGTTTATAATCCCCACTACACCACTGATTCACACACACGCACAAAGTTCAGGCTCAGGATTTTTCTTTGCTTTAACCCCTGTTACATGTGATACAGTGCCCAAACCACATAACTGTTACAACCCTACCTTTGTCATACAGAGAAGCTATATCTGTCAGTTCGGTTAGGTTTAGGCTAGAAAACATTTTGGTTTTGGTTAAAATGACTGTAGCTTTAGTTATAAACACACCAATGTTACATTTGTAACTTTAGTTGAATGAACGAAGTAACATTAATAAGTTAAAAGAACTCACAGTCAACCTCTGGTTTCACTCTGGACACTCCGCTACAATAGTAATGCATAATGCAATAATAATAATAATAATAATAATAATAATACGCTATTATTATTATTATTATTTATTTTTATTTATTTTTATTTGTATTCACAGGAGAGTGCCTGATAGCTAGACTTTGGCTCACATTCTACCGTTTGGAGACTCTTAGATGGCTTGGCAGTGGCAGCGTGTGCAGGTGCCATGGACATATCCACAGTAATGCTGTTCGGAGAAGCTATATCATTATATAATGTGTCTCTGAGATGTTCTCAGTATTTGCAGCAAAAATGTGCAGGTTATCCAGGTCCATTTAAACATGTTTATGTTGTTTATGTTATGCTGAAATTGCCCAGCCCTACTAATTAGCGTTGTTAGTAATGATAAATTCATATGTATAATTGGTTATAATCTGCATAACAATGACACTATACTGTATGCAGTTTTTCCTAATGACATAACCTAAAAGAAGCATATATAGCTTGAACAGTATTAGTAACAATAGATCAATTCTAGATTCACCTAAAATTATTAATATCAATGTCTACTAGGGCTGGGTATCACCAGGTACCTTGCGATACGATACTATCATGATATTTTGCCCACGATAACGATAATATCACGATACAGCGATTCTGCGAAAATCGATATATTGCAAGGAATTTCATCCACGATACATCACGATATCTGTGTCACTGAAGAAATTCAGAATTTACTGACTGCACTGAATCCATTTCACAGGAATTATAAAACATTGTCAATCAAATTCACATGAATGACAGCCAAGTAAACAAAGAGTATATTGCACAGTGTCTCTTCTTAACACACACACTGAGTACAACTATCATTAAATATCTATATGGTATCTATGGGTTTCAGAGCTACTTAAACCATTTTTTTTAATTTTATTTGGTTGTATACCGATGTTTGAATAAAGATAAAGCTGTCCTCCGAAGAGGGGTGGTGGTGGTGGCCAAAAAAAAAATTTACATTTTTAAATATCGATATTTGGCACCAGTGTATCGATAACGTACCTCATGACGAAATTTCGCGATATATTGTAGTATCGATATTTTGGTACACCCCTAATGTCTACTGATCCATCCCTGGTCATTCCACCAGCCAGACTCTGTCTAAGAGGAAATTGCTTTGGCTTCTCTAAAAAAAATGTAGAGGTCACCAAAGCCATATCTTGTGGAAAACATTGAAACTAAATTAAAATGATCATCCAAAAACCATGAAAGTTGCGCAGTAAGCATCAATCTCTTGTTAACCCAGCTTTAATTGCCTTACCATGTCCCTGCAGTGCAATGTGTATGTGTATTGTCTGGGAACACACAAATCTGGTTTTGTTTTAATGTTGAGACTGAAAGTTTGGCCTGTAATATATGTGTTTAATAACTCTAACTGGTAGTGTTTATGATATAATAATATAATTAAGCAATTTATTTAAATTCTACTGTGCTTTTATTTGTACTCACCAGGGTTTATACTGAATAACACACACGCACACACACACACACACACACGTCCACCTGGTGGCTGTGTGCATGTTTGCAGTATTGTGAAGGCAGGCAACATATTTCTTTTCTTTCTGTAGGTCATCAGTGGTGCCGCTGCTGCCAGAGAAGGGGAGTGGGAGATTCTAACCCTGCAGACAGGCGAGCTTCATTGTGAAACCAGAGGGAGGTTTCTCTGGAAAGCACTGATCTGGCTCTGTCTGTACCTCCGTCCCAGCATCCCCCTACAACCCCCTTTTTTCCCCTCCACAAAATCTGCTGTGAAATAGCAAGGAAAGACAAAATGACTCTGGCTAACAAGAGGCCATTGCTGCATTTGGTGAACACATAGTACAGAGCCATATGGGTACACACATGCGGGGACACACTCACACACTCAGCCATAACGAATCATGCTAATAAACACACTGGCCACAGGTTATATTTGTGATTTTATTGCAGCCCCTGTCCACGATGAGATCACTGAGGTCGGTCTAATGACCAAGGCCTTTTCACTGTCTTAAAATCTAGGCTTTATTTTTCTTGTTTATTTATTAATCTATAGTTATTTTATTAATGTTTGCATTGTACAGCACTTTCTAACTTTTGAAATAAATATCTAATATCCCCGTGTTGGTGTTACACTTTGAAAATATCTGACCTCACAGAGCACAGGATGGAGGACTTTGACTATGTGATGACCTAAGAAAAGCCATGTGTTTAATTGTATTAATGTCACTTGCAATTACTACACTGGTGATCAGAACTGAGGTAAAATATATGACTCAACTGTGGACAACGACTTAAAAAGATGCATGAAAATATGTCTATTTAAAAGAATGCATAAAGAAAAAACAATGGGTGATTATGGACTCACTGAGTAACATTTATGTTAAGGTGATTGTAATTGATTATATGTACGTGAATTGCTCGATTTCTATGTGATTATACAGAATAGTATAATATTATTAAGAACATAATGTTGTAGGAAGAAACTCCACATGTTGATATCAGATACGTCCGACATGAACTTTCAACAGACAAAAAATAATCTTGTGATCACTCTATGGAAAAAATCTGGAATAGTCCTGTTATTTCGTGACAGAGACTGAACTATACAACACCAATTTAAAAACTGAATTTCTGTATTTATGAGTGTGTATATTTGTTATTTTGAAAAGAGATTAACCACAATGTTCTCTCACTGCATATATGCCATTTGAATAATTTTCACACACAATCACATGTGTATAATCACATTATATAGGTAGCACGTATGTACTGTTGGCATATGTATATGAATTCTCTATCGCTCACATATTATTCCTTAAGTGTTTGTTTGTTGTTAATCCTACACATGGCTCCTCCTCGCTAAGATGCTCCTGCAGTCAAATCTGTGGATGCTTGCAGATACAGAACTAGACGTTACAAATATCTAACATTTTCCACTCGTCTCCCATCCTGCAGCATGTATTGCAGGCCTCCCTAAAGACCCCTCATATAACATCCTAATGGCTTGTACACACACACACAACATACTTGCCAAACCAAATACACACAGCTGTCACACTAAGACCCCATCCAAACTAGCACCTCTTCCTCCTTGTGATTATGGAGAGCGTGTTGGCAGGAGCTGCGGTTTAATAGCCATTTAGCTGATTTCCACGAAGGAGATATTGGGGAAAGTTGGTGGCGAAGTGCTTTCATGCTGACTGCCAGCGACAGAGAGCCCCGGCTGCCTTCCATCTCCTGAATGAGAAGCAAATTATTACAAATCATTTGGGAGTGAGAGGCAGAAGCAACCCCTTTTATTTTTTGGATGCATTAACAATGTTTTCAGTCACTTTGTTGGCGGCATCAAAAAGGTGGGCCCTGCCAAAGATTAGCTGGATAAATTGCCTAATTGATCCATTCACTTTTTAACTGATGCTTTATTAAGAGGCTCTGGAGTGAGGAGGAGAGGTGGGGAAAGGCTGAGGAATGCTGCTTTGGCTGCAAACACCCACGTGCACACACACACACACACACACACACACACACACACACACGCACACACTCTATTTGTGCTTTCTAGCCATGGAATAGTGCAAGACAAAGACAACTCAGAACATGATTGGAAGCAGCCAGGAGTCTACAGAGGTAGAAAGCACCTATTCTCAGTCTTCAGTGAGTTTATTTATGAATTAAAACCAACAGGCACATTTCTGTCCTCCAATAAGTTTCCCGGGTTTCCCCAATGTCGGTTATTCATGGAGATATTAATACACTTAATCATAATCAGCCTTCTTAACTATTAGCATATTAAAATGCTTTAATCCCTGCATAAATATTAGAGGGCTCACACTATTAAGGTGATGGATGGAGGATGTTCAGTATGAACACCTTGCATTACAGAGTGACTGTGGAGATTAGTGAAGTGATCCTGACACAGTCTGCATTGAGCTCATGGCAGACCGAAATCGGCGGGCTTCACGCGGACAGAAAAGAGAAAGAGAACCTGAACGCGCGTCTGCAAAAACTACAAGCAGGCTTTGATAAAAAATGAAACTGATATCCAAATAACAAAGGCAGGCAACAGATAGCAAGAGTCAGACTAAACCGTTTACAATCCAGCATGACACGAGGAACAAGAGGCAACAAATGCAGGTGAGACTCTAGGAGACTAACAGGACCAGGGAACAGAAGCCAAACCCAGATGATCCGACAAAGACCGAGGAGAAATCTCCAGGTGAACCTTTGAGCACCATTTTAGAGATCATCGTTGTACATAGACAGCAAACTCATATCTCATGGCCATTCATATACTGTATGCACGGAACATACAAAAGCCCTTGTAAACAGGAAGCAGATTGTGTACTCTGAATGGACGCTGCGGTACAGAAAATACTGTGATTGAGGAGAGGCGATGTGACTGCTCTTCACAGGATCTTCCTGCATAATGCTGTTTTGTCAGCAAAACAATGTAAGCAGCTGTTTCTTGCTTTTTCCCATCATCGCGTTATCAGTGTTTGAATAATACATAGGCGCAATATAGTCAATATAACATCCATTTAATTCCATCCATTTCTATGTACAAATTTAAGTACTCCAATATCATAACAATTACTCTGAGTCCATATTTACCTAGTCAGCATTAAAGCAGGCAGACACAGAGATGCCGGGAAAGCAAAGCATTGTACCACTAAACGGTACCTGACAGCAAAATGTATTTTAGCCACCTAAAAGAAGGCACACCTAAAATAAATAAACACCATATTTTGAACATTTCTGGTGTCATTGCCGTCAGACAGCCGCCAAAAGTCCAACCTTTTGTAATACAGTGTGCAGCAGGCGCAGCTGCATTTGCATGTAGGAACACGGATGTTGTACAGTTGAGGGAATGTAGTGCCAAAGGAAAGGGCTGTCCGACTGCAATGATATGCTAAAATAGTCTTGCTGTCGGTACCGTTCACCAGTACATTGTTCTGGTTCCCTGCTGGTGCTACACGCTGCCTCTCCACACAGAGCAGAGCTGGCTGTCATCTGCTGCAGGTAACACACTGTACCTCATACAGCCACACACCAAAAAAGACATGTACCATCCCGTTAATGGGAGAAATGATTTGTAAACAGCAGAGCCGGGGACCGTATCCCTGTCCCCCAGCCAAGACCACTGCAATGAGCCAGGCCCTGGTGCACCTGGCTCATAAAGGGGATCAGAGATGACACTCAGATTGGTAAACTGTATGTTATGCCCACAACACACCCATGACAAATAAAGAGTAAATACAACCCCTTTGTGCCATGCTACTACTTTCCGCCCCAAATGATCCGTCTTTTAAATAGACAACTGCTATCGTGTTTGCCGTATCATCTCGGTATCAGGTGGTTCATGTGTATTCAGCTTGTTCGGCTCCCTTTGGCAAATAAATGAATCATTGGTATTTTAACGTTCTTACATTTTATTAAACTATTTGATTTTTAATTAATAATCGGTTAAGAGGTGGAGAGACTTTTTTTTTACATTCTGCGATATTAAAGCAGCATTAATTGATCCTTTAAAAATTCTCTTTTGGCCATCTGCTTTGTCTTGGTCTCTACTAATTCCTGAGAAAAGTGTTTAGTCTATAAGTCTGTTTGGCTGCTAAATGCTCCAATATGTTTATCAGCTAATCTCTTACTGTGCTGGTCTGCTGTTTTCTGCTCAGAAGATAGTGTACCGTGGGTTTATCAGAGTTTTTAATTTTGTTGCTGAAAGAGCAGTGAGACTTTATTCAGGCCATGTCGCCAAAACTATCTGCTGAAAGATGCAAAAATACTCTATAAAGATGAGGGAAACTGCAGAGATGGTGGTCTGTGGGTTTGTCACCGGGGGGCAGCTCTGTGGCTGAGGAGGTGCAGTGGCATGTCCGCAGATCACAGTGTGTGTGTGTGTGTCTGTGTGTCTGTGTCTGTGTGTGCTCTTTAAATGCAGCCATAATCATTTGATCTATTGTTATTTAGCAGTTATAAATATTAAATAATGCAGATTAAAGTATTAGTACTGTCATCAATTAATGCAATGAAATAAAAAAAAAAAGAAATCATACACCTCTTTGACCATAAACTTTCTTTTTCTGACCAAAACTTGCAATTAGTCACAGTTAAGTGTGACCTATCTGGAGGTCCACATTATAAGTGGATACAAAAAAAAAAAAAAATCATGTTTACCATGTTTTGCCACTTTATTTTAGTTGTTCTGATCTCCAGTCCACCTCTAGTTTGTGTGTAATGCCTCTTTCTAAAGTTAGTTCTCTGACGACTGGTAGTAGCAGCTCTAATTACTCAAACACAGACATGGCAAAGCATTACACACTTCCTCCTGCTATGTGGGGAAGCTACAGTTGGCCATTAGGTGACAGCATGACAGGAAGAATGTTCAAATTAAACAGGTATAAAGCAGTGAAGGAAGTGTTCCCTTCATTTAGCATGACATACCCTTATGTTCATCCCTTTCTACAAAAACTCAAAGACCGGTGCCATGTTTTCGGAATACCCCACTTCTTGTAGTTGTCTGCATCTCGTCTGTTACCTTCAAACAGACACAACACGCTTACAGGTTGAGAACTGGCACAAATGTATTAAAAAGAAGTGCAAGACATCAAGTCAACTCCCTACAATTTAGTTAATTTAGTGACAACAGCCTTGTTTGACACATTATACACTCTTTCAAAGTTGGAAAGAAAGTAATTAGCCAAGTGTATCCTCAGAAATGTATCTGATGCTGTGTCAAAGTCAAATTCATGTTTTTTTTTTCTTCTTCCAGAGGCAAGTAGAGGGACTTGTTGTAGTCGGCATAATTAATTTGATTGATGGAATACGTGCACATTAAAGAAATAAGTGCAAGATGATTTTAACTGTGAATGTGTTCTAATGTCATCAATCTGTGGTATTCAGTGCATCTGAGGAAGCATTATATGGAGAAGTGTTATCATTAGGATGACTTTGTGATGCTCAGTCTGCTTCAATTTCTACTTCCTACATCTCCCAGAATGCCTGTCAATGGCACCAAGAGAAGGGGTATGTACATGTTGCATGCAGCTGGGGGATTAATGTTCAGGGAGAGAAATAAACATAGGCAGGGCTGTAGCCACGATTTACAAATCAGTGAGGTCCAGAATATTTTTTTTTTTTTGTTTTTTTTCAGTAGTTGTTTTTCCGTTCTTTTTTTGTGGAGCTGATATTTGTTAATACGTCATGTTAAGACTGTTGTTTTACTCTTCAGTGAAACAGATCCACAGTGCAGCTTCTCCTCATCGCTGTTCTTCACTTGTCATTTTAATGTAAAGAGACAGTGGATGAGGAGGCGGGTAGAGTGACCGAAAACAGTAGTAAGTACTGTTTCTTCTCTACTCAAGTAGAAGTAAAGTTACAGGTTACAGGTCTGTGTAAGTTCTCAATATGAAGACCAATTGAGTTATAATCGGGCCTTGTTATTGTTCTCAGGCCAGGACAGACTGAGAAGATATAACAGGACCATCCCATGCTGCAGATCCAGGAGTGGGTTTGGATGGAGCTACTGTGTCTGTGTCTGGAGTCGGCAGATGATTAAGCCATCCTCCTTGGTTTCCCACCACTGCTGAATTCCAGAGTAAAACTCGCCCTAGTCTGGATCTCATTGAATTCTGGCCCACCGGGTTTCTAGCAAGTCGGGCCAGGGGGTTGGATGGAGTCAGGATTGCTTGGGAGGCCCTGCCCCAGCTAACATCGTAAGTCACACATCTGCTTCAGCACTAGATGAAAGGAAGATGTGTCTTCATCTCGTCTATTCACTAGTCTATTTTCCACTAGTGTTTAATGCTGTGGTGTTTTGTCCTTCTTTATTATCTTAATAGTAGTGGGGGTCGATGGTAGCAACTGGACTTTGCCAGCGTTAGGTCCCACAAGCATCATACGGGTAACAGTTTTACTACCAGACTGTAACATACTGATGTAACTGACTGTAACAGTCTTCCTGTTACCATCATCATCTTAAAGGCCATTGTTTTGAGTGGACACCAAAAGAACTCCTTGTTAGCAGTTTGGTTTAGCCAAAAGGTGATGCACTTCCGCTCATTAAACATAGGTCAAACAACTACAGCACACCAAGTAGTGAGCCAGGCTCCTCGATAGTCTCCCTCTAACCATCCATCCATCCATTCTCTATTATATTAATCAGACTTACCGGACCTAGACTGTTGGTATTGTAGGATTTTCAATACTACTTTAATTTGCATGTGACAGGTCCTCTTCTGCACCCCTCCCTGAAAGTCATGAAATGGCTCTGGACACTCTGTGACATCGGCTCCAGGACATCAAAAGGCCCCCAAACTCCAAATGGCAGGACAGTTTATTGCAGGATGGTACTGGCCTATCTGATAAACTGTCATCAACTCATGGCCCGTAGTTCACCATAATTAAGTTTATCATGCATTTCTGAATATGTGATATGGTATTATTCATGTATGTGCTATTAGGCATCTTTTAAAAGCTGAGCTTGCCACCCTGTCAAATGTATAAACCTCAACATTTTAGCAGACATCAGTAATGATTTAAGAAGATTTAAGGTAAATTAAAGTTTGATATCTGAAAGGGACACAAGTGAGGAGTGAGATGTCACCTCTGATGACATCACATGTCACCTACCAGTCTCAAGACTCCTTGAAGGAAAGAATGAGATGAAGAGAGAGATAGAGAGATGCATGACCTAACGCCAGAAAAGGCAAACTGGAGAATAACAGCAGGTATACAAACTTTCCAAGGGTTGATTGCGATATTAAAACTAATATTTTTAGCTGTAATTATAGTCTTACAGTATAAAGTATGTCATTGGGTGCCTCCCCCCCCCTTTTTTTCCACTGTATGCATGTTCTGTTTTTAAAACCCATATTGCTAAATGATACAACAACAACCTCCAACCACCTTACCTTTCTCTTGCAGGAATTGAGCCATTTTAATGCCAGGGCTCACCTTTACACATGCAGACCAAGTTTTCCCCGACACTATATGGATAGGTACTGTAATGTTGCTGCATCCAGAGTGTTTTTTCTCCTTATACCAGAAGGAGAATTGGTGACGCCAGACCTTTTTCCAGTGCTGACACAGTGCTATGAAGATAAGTCTGGCTATGTAGTACTACTCTGCCTCTGATAGGCTTACCCTGATATTCTTATGCTAATCCAGTTTAGATGAAACTATGTTGTATTTAATGTTACTGTGTTCAGTTAATTCTGAAGGAACATGAGTTAACAGTTTGAGTCAGAGGATTATTTATGTGTAGGTGTCTGTGTTTTTCTTCAAGTTGGTTTGTAAAATAAACAAGTGCTCATGATGCAGATCAAGTGTAGTTTCACCAGTAAACGTACCGACCTCTTCAGCTGTCATAGCTGTGTCTCTGGGCAGACAGACAGGCCAGGTGTCCACGGGGTGGGCTGCCCCTACACATACACCAAGCTCATAACTGTCTGTGTAAAACACAGGCTATTACATTTTTTTATTATTATTATCATGCATTTTTGTTACCAGTAAACTGTCTATCAAACTCCTGATGGACATGAAGCATGTCACGCAAGAGGTGTCTGGGTCGGGATGGGTCCTTCATTATGCTGACTGTTCTGCTATGGCAGTGAGGGTGTAAGGGTGGAAGAAAGATGAGGGCCTAGTCAGTTATTCTATTTGGGTGGTTAGTCTGAATGTCCCAGATCCAGTGGCTGGTGGGTTTGGGTGAAAATGTTTGAGATTGGTTAGATGTTTGAGTATATTTTGGAATGGAAAGGTTTTTTAAAATTTTTTTGTATTTGGACTGTTTTTATTGTTTTGCTTTTTTGTGGTGTGCTCTGTGTGTGAGTGTGTGTGTGTGTGTGTGTGTGTGTGTGTGTGTTTCAGAGGTGCTGTGGAGTTGCTGGGAGTGGATTCCTGATTAGCCAGAGCTGACACCAATCTCACACCTGCAGCACGTTGAGGCAATCAGCACCTGACCAAAAGGCCCTGGTCTCCTCTCCACTCTCTGCCAGATCATTTCGTATACCAGGCGCAGTATACAGTTCCTTAGTGCCACTCAAGTGCCACATGTTTTTCTGGTGTGTGTTTTGCCTGTGATCCCTAGAGATCCAATTTGTTTCTTTTTTCGCTTCCACCAGTGATCACGTCACTCGTGACGATCAACTGACGGAGGGCTACTTGGGGTGCTCTTACCTGTTCCATCCAGCGCAATCGATGACTGGTGGACCTCCACCATTAGCTACATTTACAATCAACACAATGGGATATCCATGTAAAAAAATTGGGAATTTCTCCTCTAAGGCTGCTCCTGGATAATGTCCAGTCGCAGGAAAAGAATGTAAAAAAGACAAATGGAACTCAGGCTGGCAAAACAATGTGAAAAATCAGAGAATGATGGGCCCACAGAGTCCTGCTCCCACCACAACATCTCGGATCAAGCTGTTGAACTTGATTGGCAGACTGTGTTCTGAGCCAACGGAGGGCAGGACTACATTAGTGAGGAGATGTGGACTGTGTGTCTGTAACAGCGATGCTGGGTGCTCACAGTGTGTAGCATGAAAGAGTTTAAGCTTTCATTTGGTTATGCAACCCTGGATTGTATGAATAAATAAATCAGTATTAGTAGTAGATAGTATTTAAACAAATGCAAAATGATAAATTCTAACTCGTGGTTCCAGATTTTCCGACCCTTCTTGGGTAATATTTTGATCATACAGAAATTGTTGTTCTGTCTGTTCTTGACTCTCTGTCTGTCAGTTCTACCAGTAAAGGCAGATGGCTGCCCACCTATAGCATCTGCATCTGTGGAAACTTAAAATAAAAAACATAAAAAACTACCTGTTCTGTCATCCTTGGTTCCCTTGAAAGGCACTATGAAAATACAGACTATCAATATTGTTATTTGTGTTGATGATTCATGGTTAACAGTGGATAAAGCCCTTTAGATTTGACACTCCCGGAACCTTTCTTGAGCGTTGGCATTACAACAAAATTTTTAAGCCCCTAAACTGGTAAGGCTGGTAACTGGTAGGTCGCGTTACACATATGCTGATGACAGGACTTTATGTTGACTGAGTTTACTTCCTGAAGTTGGCCCCCTTTTCTTTTTTCCCAATGTGATGGCTATTGCTGCCAAGTCATGACTTATAATGTAATGTAAGACGGCAGATTGGGCAATATGTGCAATCACTACTCCCAAGCAAAATGAATCAAACTGTTACTTTTTAATTTTTTTTTATCTCAACCATGTCCACAGTCATATTTAATCATCTCTCTCTCATCTCTTTCTGTTTTCTTACATGTGTTGCTTTCTCTATTTCTTCTCTTTCTGAAGGACAAAGACCAGAGGTTGCTCTCCCATCAGGCCACTGTATCCTTCATGTGCAGCACTCAGGGCACAGACCCCAGTGAATCACCAATCACTTTGTGTTGTTTTTTTGGAAAGGGGGAGGGGGATTAAACAGATAGAGGGAAGGTCAAAGTCCATCCTCTCATCTGCCATCCTGTCCCTTCAAGCTCTTATCCGTTGCTGTCAATGTCCACTGACTGACGTCTTCATTCAGCGGTCAGGTCCTAGCAGCCATGCCGCAACAACGCCACCTGATACACAACAAACACAACAACAACAAAATAAACAGGGGCACTCAATGATGCCCGAACCTATAGCCTCCCTATCAGCCATCCATTCCTCCCTCCATCTATCCATCCACCCATACCTCCCTCAGCCGACTGATTGACTTTGCTCTGGTCACTCTTAACCACCAGCCAAACTGACAGCTGCCCCTCTTTGTTTGGGAGGAAAGTCAGGCTAAACTCCAGGCTAGTCATCAGATGAGTCCAATTGATTGTGGCCTGGTTTTGTGACAAGCTGACTGCACTGGAGAGCAGTTAGCAGTTAGGATTAAATACAATTAGTACTTTATAGAGCTATGGCTCCCAATCTTTTGGTTTAATGTACACTAGGCTGCAGGTGAGCTCGAATACCTCTTAGTATGTTCTTATCATGACTATCAATTGTATTATATAGAAGTGGACATTGTAACAACATTGTTCACACATCTTTATTCATTACATTTGAGTGGCCTAAAGTTTTAGCCTTTTATAACCATTTCTATTTATAACTTTTGGCTCAATGTTTTTACTGTTGATAAGCTTAGGTGACTATTTCCAGTATTTTAGAAGAACATGTGCTGTGTGTGTGTGTGTGTGTGTGTGTGCGCGCGCGTGTGGGTGTGTGTGCGTGTGTGTGTATGTGTGTGAGAGAAAGAGAGAGAGAGAGAGAGAGAGAGAGAGACACACACACAGAGATCACTATTTGCTCCCCTGCTACAGCATCAAGATGGTAATTGAAAATGTATATATACAAAAATGTAATTGCAATACTTATTCGGTTTTAAGAGAGTCACTTGTTATTGATGAAGGTTTACGTAATCATGACATCATCTCGCCTGCATGTTTCCAGTGCAGTACTAAACATCCATGGAAAACAACAGCAGCATTTGAAAACTCTGCAGGGAATAGGAGCTGAAAAACAAATACAGTAAATATTAAGATCAGGGATTACCTCTGAAATATAAAGTTGGTATCCTCTTTTTATGGAGAGTGTACATTATAAATAGGACGGTTTGCCAGAAACACACAGCAAATTACTTTATCAGAGCAAATTTTAAGTTTGTAAACCAAATAAATCTTTTTACATACCTAGTGCCTCTCTCTCTTTCTCTCTCTCTCTTTCTCTCTCTCTCTTTCTCTCTCTGTCTTTCTCTCTCTCCATTGTCTTGCTCTCTCTCTCACACACACACACACATTATATACACACATAGATATTTACACTTTAAAAACAAAGAACTTAACAAACTGCTCAGCACAACAGTAATTTGTAAAACATTGTACTCACTTTTACACCATTTAATTTATTTAAAGCTACAATCATTTATGTTAGTTGTTAACCTAAAATTTTGATCAAATATTAACAAAAGAAGTTTCCAACCCAGGACACAATGCACTCTCAATGGCAACGCACAAAGTGTTATTCCCGATTCAGGTCCATGGAAGACGTGTATGCTTCAGTTTGTTTTGCTGGTACCTCACTGGTTATTGTGACATAGATTAATTAATTAATATAGTTTTTAATTAGCAGAGCTACTCCACAGTCTTTCCACATACCTGGTGGCCACTAGGCTTTATTGTGTTGTATGATCATGAAATGTTAAAGCTCAGGCAAAAAACAGATTGAGGGGTCAGGGCCGGGGTTAGGGTGAGTGTCAGACAAGGTTTGATGTTTGGATCAGTGTTCAGCTAATCAACTGAAAGAGCATTCCTCTGACCCTGTCCTCCAGCAGTTGATTCACAGGTCAACAGTAAAGTGGTAAGATGAGAGTGGGGCTTCCACTGTGTATTCACTTTCATAAGTCAACACCCTGAGATTTGCTGAAGAGGACTTCTGAGAGGGAAAGTGTTTGCTAATCAGTCTATAGGTCAGCATGTAACAGAATATTTTTGGCCAGTGGGATGGAGCCGCACTTTGATCAAGGAGGAGTATTCTGTTTGAACAAGTTATTTGGCTCAGGGCAGCAGAACTTCCTGGGGACAAAACAGCCACTGTGGGGCTGTGGGGTTAATATTGTGATGTTTAAGGGAATTGGTTGATGCCCCAGACCGGGACTTCTTAAATTCTTTCATATCAAACAGACCCACATTACACTGCTGACACTCATTCGCTCTGATTCAGTCCCAGAGACCCATTTGGGAGGACTGTTGTCGGTTCAGTGTTAAATTGTAGAACCGATTGATCCTAGAGAACTGACTTCAGACTATGGCTTGCCAACCCAACATGTACGATTGGAGCAAAGAGATCTACTAATGCTAAGAGGATTATATTTTGATGTATTTTTTCCCTCTTTTTTTTTTTTTTTTTCTCTCAGCACTACTAGTTTCTGATTAAATGTTTTCATCTGCAGAAAAAAACTGGGCCGCCCTGTTCACCGCTGGGCCCAAAACAAAGCCTGATGTACAGGGGAGGCTAAAATTACTGATAATACACATTTTGATAATTAATTAAATTTTCTAGATATTTAAGAACTGTTGAATGCCTTACTTCAAAGTGAATTTCGGTCACTAACACAGCTAACAGTGTGTTGAAGATGTTTTTGAAAGCATTTCAGGCGAGAAGTAGGCAGCGTGGTTACAGAATCTTCATTTATAATAACTTCAGTCTTCATTTATAATATGAGCACAGCCTACTTTGGACTGATCAGAGTTTGTTGAGACACCCCTCACTCCATCCAAAGAATTGCAAGATAGTGTTATGTGAGAAAAAAAGTTTATATGGAGACAAAGAAATAAAAAAAACATCTGGAGAGAGAGGTGTGATTAAAAAAAGTCGAGCTTGATTCTTGTTGAAGATGAATTATTTCTCTCTCTCTCTTTCTGACACACATACGCTCAATCTGCATATGTGGGAGGGTCGACGCTGACAAGTTTATTTTCTCCCGACTTCAAAACCTAAAACTAATCCAACTTCTCATCTCAACTCAAAAGATGATTGCTAATCCCAAACGATCGCTTCATGAAAATTAAAATAAATATTTTTTTTCAAACTTGTGAGGACTTCTATACTTCTGTAACAATACACACACACACACACACACACACACACACACACACACACACACACCCCGTCTGTCCTATTCAGGGGTGGCTCATTGAAATGCCACGGCGGTTTCTTGACTGGGCTTGTGGGGGGCTGACAGTGCTGGTCGTCCCACACCAGACCTCACCTATACCGGGGGCACACACAGATCCCAGCTGATTGATTGGAGTGGCTTTCTGCTCATTCATTAGCCAGCACTCCCATCTGACAAGGCCTGGCAGCTACCTTCATGTAGAGAGCCCTTTTCCATCGCCGTGTGGTCCCGGCCACGCTCACCAGCTTATTAATGACATTTTAGACATTAATATTGCAGAGGATTAGGAATATCCTATCTCCGTTATTCTCCTGACAAAGCCCTTTACTGTTTGTACTGGATCAGCCTCTCTCTTTCTTTTTCTCCAAATCTCTTGAACACTTGCTGATTCCTTCCCAAGAGACTGCACATTCATTCACGCACTCCCCTCCTTCATTATTGTTTCTTTATTCTAGCTTTCCACTGCCCCACAAACATTTTTTTTCTCTTCCTTCTCTAATTGTGTCCATTAGTCTGACTCGCCTTGTGAATGATCTGCAATAATGACAGTATTTATGAAAAACAACAGCATCCTCAAATAACATATGTTGATTAAGGACGAGAGACAATATTTTTTTATGTTGTTAGAATTGTGCCCTGAGTTACACTAACTTTTTCTTTTTTATTTAAAACATAATTAGATAATTTAGCAAATCAAGGAAGTCACCGTTTTGATAAAGACAGTAAAGTAAATTTAGCTGCTTGGTAAACTACATTGTCACGCACACCAATCAGCCAGAACATTAAAACCACTGACAGCTGAAGTGAATAACAGCGATCATATCGTTACACTCAAATGTTCTTCCTTTGAAACTTTAGGTATTGGCATTAACGTGGATGCCACTTGACATGCGCCACCCAACCAAACACTGTTGCAGTCCAAATACCCCACCCTCATGGCAACAGCGCTCCCTGATGGCAGGGACCTCTGGGGTTTGTTCTGTGGTTTCTGGCGACTTGGCTTTGGCAGAGAACAAGTATTTAAAAGATGAGTTGCTGTTATGTGAAAGGGCGAGATAGATTTGCGAGTTAGCTAGTATCCAGAACTAGCTCTACAAAGTGTCAGTTATGGGTTTCTGTGAGCGTTACAGGCCCAATGTACGACATTCTGCCTCACTAGATGTTAGGAAATGACTATTTGCGAAGACATAGTTGAGTAAAGACGTCGCGACTGGAGAGTGACCTCACACTCCCCCTCTTTACACTTACTGTATTATTGAGCTTTTTTTGTGTCTTGGATAGCCTGTCTGCACGTGCAGAACCACTGGACCACCCTGTTTACAGACATAGCCAGCGGGGTTCTGTTCTGACTTATGCCACTTTTGGGGACACACAACAGAGTCGAGACTGACTTTTAATTTGCATGAAAATAGGTGTAACTAAGCTTCAACACTTCAAAAGTTCAAGGAGAAACCACAGATGTTCACGCAAATGCGGTCTTGACTTGCTACAAACACATGTTGTTACTTTACTAATGTATGATTTGCTGCCAGCTGTGTGGAAAAGTTGTTCATGCTCAGTGATAGAATTCATTTATTTGTCATTCTACAACAAAGGGTTGCAAAATGAAATTCTTAGTTTTTTTGTGATCGCCCGTGACTTCTGAATGCCCCATTTCACCCAGGGATCGCTGGGTAACAGGTTACAGGCCTCCTCTCTGGCCTGCCACCCCCATTACCATGTGAAAATGCTGCAACACCCAGCCACCTATTAGTGGCACTCATTGTTCTTTGTTTTCACCACCATATGGAAATACTTCAACCCACAACTTCCCTATCACTCTAGCACACACACAATCACTCCAGCACACACACACACACATACAAACATTTTTGCACCTTCCCTCATCTTCTCAGCTTCTCTTAATAGATTACCGGTGTATAGAACTGAACCTGACTTTCGGATCTGTGCAGCTTACCCAGGGTTGTTCCGTTATTCCTCCATGTTGGGCTTCCATCAGGTGACCCTGCGATCTTTAAAGAAAGTCCCAATGAGAAGGGAAGGGAGTGGATATTTGGTAACAGGTGCATGCAGATCCCTTGTATTATACAGGCTTGCGTTACGGACAAAAGATGTATTCCACTTCAGATAATGCTGCAGCTTTATTTCTTTTTATCTCAGTTTTACTTTTGTCATTCGTTACATCTTTTCCCTCCAGAAACAGGCTTCCATACAGCATCCATGCTCGATTGTGTGTGTCGGCAGATATAACGGCTTCATATACATACTTAAAACTCTTGTGCAGTTTTAAAACCCAGCCATATTGAATGTGAAATAAAAACTCTGCCATCCGCTCACTCTGTTCATAAAATGTCTTGAGGGCGAACAGCAATGAAGTACTGGGGTGGGCTTGTACCTTCGGCCCTATTAATTGGCTGGGCTGCTGGGGCTCCAGGGCCGGGCCTGATACCTGTGTGAAGAGAGGCGATTAATGCCTCCCCTTTGACCAAGCCAGGCTCTCAGCCCAGGTCTGCCGAGACGCTCTCTAATTAATCCACTCTTACTGTTGTAATAGGCTCTTCCTCTGGGAGTGCTTGGCCTCGGCTATAAGCCCCCCTAAATATGATTTCTCTGTTACATGGTAAACAACAGACCCTCTCACGGGATGTCTAGAGATGAAGGAGAATGGATGTGAAGGTTGCAAGCAGAGGAGAGAAACAGGAGGAAATAATAGCCTGATTCTGCATTACCTTAAGAAATGATGTCTGGCAGACAGTCACTGATGTTGATTACTGTTACATTTTTCACACTCTGCTAAGATGTGGACCGAAGTGACTTTAAACAACACAGCACTTTTCTTTTTCACCAGAGGAGTAAGATGCAAGCATTGCTGCCTTTGACCACTGTGGCATTTTAGTGTAACCATCAGTAAATATGGAATGCGACTGCTTCATGAATCAGTCATTCCTTGGTCATGTCACTCTTTGAACATGAGCCACAGGGATGAACATAGAAACAGGGTTTTAGGATTACAACGGCGTGCTGCTCAGCACTGTATCACTAGTGGCCTGTTTGGACACTCCAGTAACAATAAACACCATCACAACTTTCTACCCCCTTGACCTGAACAGAGTGCCTGAATTTGAGGCTTTTAGGGAAACCTAAACCAAGGGGGTAGTACCTGTATTCATGCTCACTTGCAACGCATGCAGGTATGAGCATCTCATTTTAAATATAAAACAAAGATTTGTCTCAGAAACACGGACATGTAACAGTACCAAGTGGCAACAACAAAGACGCTCAAAACAATGACAGGGTAATGAGACAAACCACATGTCCACAAGCTGTTCCTGCATTATAACAGTAAGGTTACTAATGTAAGTGTCACAAATGGGTCAAATTAATGTACATCATGGTAATCTTGGCATTACCACAAGGTTCATACAGTGTCAGCACTGAGGTCACAATGCGCACACACACACACACACACACACACACACACACGCACGTGCGCGCTTTTGCACATATTAGTGGTTGGAGGCAAGCATGAGGTGCTAAATGGCCTCAAATGGACTCAGTCAGTGGCTAATGATGTTGGCACGTTTCACACAACAGCAGATTAGAGAGGAGCAGGACCAGCAGCCACCGTCCAACAATGAATTCTTATGGTGCTAAGGTGGTTAGTAGTGATGTGTCATGGGGTGATGAGGGAAAGATTCACACCTGTTTGTGGCCATGTAGCTGACTGCATATCAGCCAGTGTGAGCGTCTTGAAGGAACAGTTGTTGCTGTTGCAACAGGATTCATACAGAGACTGATTATGTACACTGCTCTTCTGTGCTTTCTAGTGTTTGCCATATAAACTCACAAGCAAGTAACTCTATTGTTATTATTGACTTTCTTTCAGACTGGACTGTTGCTTGTGGATGTCTTCAGCTCCATATTCATAGACTGCTGAACTTCCATACAACTCAGTTTTTGCCCCAGTATGATCATGTAAAGATGAGCATGTTCCTGACTGAATTTTAATTCACCTTGTTACCATCTTTTTAATTACTATGATTATCATCATTCTGATAATCTGAAACCCCACACAGATATTATGCAAGTATAGCTATAGACAGAGGTCAAAGGAAGCTAAGTAGCCTACATTTGCGCAAGTCAAGTGCTTGTCTTTTTAAGTTTACTTGAATATTTCCGCTGTAATATATATATATATATATATATATATATATATATATATATATATATATATATATATATAATATATATATATATATATATATATATATATATATATATATATATATATATATATAATCATACTGCATTTTAGCAAGAGATATTGCAGGCTGCTGCAGGAACAAGTGGAAAGCCCAAGATACAGCGACCGTGCCCCTACATCATGCTTGTTGTGATGACACATTTACACATGGGTGGGTGAGCCATGTCAATAAAATGGCTAAAAGTCCATAACAGCATAACAGCTGCTAGCTTGTTTACTATTAGCAACCAGTGCAGTGTTTTGCTCTAGCACTGGCAGTGCATGGAGATGCAGCAGCTGGTAGCGCCTCCAAATAATGCTGAATTTTAATACTTTTGTGATGAAACATGCACTACTACTGTCATCGTAATTGGAGAACAGAGCAGGTGTTTTGGATTAAGAGCAGTGGACATTGAAACCATCATGGCCCATGCCATCCTTCAACAATACAACCTGACCGTTCGGACCTAAGGAGGAAGAAAGTCAGAATAAGAGCCCTGCTAATCTTGGTTTAAGGCTGCTCCTTGCTAATGTCTGGTCACAGGATAAGAAAAAGGCTGCTAAATGAACCTAAAATCAGAGACTGTTGTGCCCACAGAGACCTGTCCTCACCACGACATCTCAGATCAAGCTGTTTGAATCGATGGGCAGACTGTGACCTGAGCCAACAGCGTGGACAGCTGGATGAGGAGAGGTGGACTCCGTGTTTATAACATTGAGGCTTGGTGCTCACACACAGTTTAAGTCGATGGACAGTGTTTCCAAGATATCACACTTTGGACATTATCATCACCATCGTGTTGCTGCTTGTTACATTCAACCAGGCGCAGATTCAGGCGCAGATTCAGGGTAACTTGAAATAGTAACTTTATTTTGAAAACAGTTTCGTGCAGACAACAGAAGGGGGAGGGGACGCCGCCTGATACTTGGGGCCAATGGTGGCCATTTTACCCAAAGTCTATATTTGATTTGTCTTAAAAGTTGACCTTGACAGCTAATTATTGACCTAAAAAAACAATTGACAAAACAATCTCAACTTAAGTTCCACTGATTTACTGTATTTGTTCTAGAGGATTCGGCTGCAATCAAGTCAACCTTGAACTTGTTTCAAACTCAGTTTGGTCAACTGTTGTTTCCAAGGTTAAGAATTGATTACCAATCTCAACTTCTGCATGTCACTTTTGCTACAAAAGAGAAGAAGATTGAAAACATCAGCAAAATTAAAACTGTAAACCTTTAAATATCACTTCACTGATGTAAGGATTATGCAAACATACACATAGATCTGTATAAATACAAAATATGTATGACTGTCATTCCCTGACCAGTGTACAGTGGATGCTGGATTTATATGAGATTTCACAACTTTGCAGAGTGTGATTGCCTTTTGAATTCTATCACAAATGATAATAATAAAACTGGAAATGTGCGATATTCTTTTCATGCATATTCAAAACTCACCTGCTAGGTGTTGTAGCAATAATAAGCACTAAGCTCCTTTTCTCTATAGGCCTTGCATACTGATGCTGCGTGTACCATGCCCGCCTTGCACAGGAACAGCTTGAATCCGGAGTCACATATACAGCTCACTAATGAGAAAACAATAGGGGAGCCACGGCACAGTCTCACACCTTTTCTTCACATATTTCCATATACTTTCACCATTCTCTTCCCTTCTCTTCTTTTTTTCCCCTGCAAGTGTTCTTGCTACTAACCTCACACTTGCTCCTCCTATATGGTGAGGTGTGTGTTAGCGTGTCGCTCCAGGTGGGAGGTTTGGTGAGAATTCCCCTGAGCTCTGGCCTGGAGATGGTGAAACAGATGCTTTCACCTATCAAAGCCTCAGGCAGGGGTTCTGCAGACCCATGTAACTGATATTATTTCTGTTTGACGATTAAGCCACAAGGCCAACTGTGGCCACAGCAACATTCTCTGTGTTGGGAAGGGAGGTTTTTCAAAGGCTCCAGTGGAGATAACAAAAACAAGTTAATGCTCTGTACTCTGTTCATTTAGTCTATAGAGATAATCAAGACAATTATTTTCTTCTGTGGACTAATCAACAGAACAGTACCCATTAGGAAGCAATTCTGAACCAAGGAACCCAGAAGGGAAAGCTCAGATGTTTTAGGTGATACTTTTAATCCCCTCAAAAAGATCGATATCAATACAGTGTTGTTTTTGGCAGCCATTTTAGATTTAGTCTTAGTTTTTTGGACTAAAATGCTTTTAGTTTTAGTCAAATTTTTGTCATTTCTATATGTGATCTTTTTAGTCCATTCTAGTCGACAAAAACTCAAACAGGTTTTAGTCTAGTTTTAGTCAGTTTTAGTTAAAAAAAACAAAGAAGTATAGTCTTTTAACAAATTAATTTAGGTCAATAAGTACATAAGATCTACAAGCTCACAATGCGTTGCAATGTGTTGAACTTGTAGATCTGCTATTTTCACAATTTATGTATGATGAAGTTACCCCATGTTCAACTCCTTTTCCTTGGTACAGCTCCACACCGTCCACCCTGACTGAACCCGGAACCGTCCTGGTAAAGGCCCATTTTCCAGTCACTGTCTACCAGCTGTACAGTTGGACAGGGACTCTGACTGTCACACTGCAAAAAAATGTCAAAACAATGGTGAAGCAAATAACTAAAACAGATACAGCTTCATTATCAAGGCTCCAAACTTTCATTTAATTGATCAAAAACATGAAAGGTGTAACAATTTGACAAGCACTTTGTAAACCTGTTTTTTTAAATGTGCTATATAAGTCATTATTCTTAAAAATGTAATAATAATAATAATAATAATAATAATAATAATAATAATAATAATAATAATAATAATAATTATGTATTGTTTCCAGTGAGAGATACAAAAAAGGATTGTCCCGAAACTTTTTTTTTCCAGTTGGATATAAGAACTGAGTCCATACCTGTCCAACTCTAATGAAGTGGTTCACTTTCTCTTTGAAGATGAGAGGCCAAAGGATTAGCGCGGCATGAAAGTCAACTTCTGTAAGAGATGATAAAATAGGTCTTTAAAGTAAACCTAACCCATGACACTACCAAAAAGAGTACTTTGTACTATCCATTAACCTGAAGGTAGTGGTAAGAACACAACAAAAATCATAAAATGACAAAAGTGTTTCAAGCAAAGTACTGACAATATTATCATTGTGCTTATAAACACCAAAATAAAACAGTAGTATACCTGGTAGATCTTCTGCCAGCAGTTCCTCCCTGGCTTCAGAATAAAGTTTGGCCAATGTGGATTCTCCTTCCACCAGCTGGATCACCTTTGGCACTATGCGGTGAAGCCCTCTTTCAAGTTCACAGCAAATGGATGGATCCGAGAGAGAGAGAGAAAGAGACTTAAATAGTCACTTTTCTAAACATACAAAGATACGGTGCTTATGACTTAATTGGAAATATTGATGCTGACGTTTCTGGCCTCATTCATCTCTGTGTTATCGCAGTAATGATCATCATTGAGCTGCGGAACTCTACTGCACTCGGTAATCGACTTACAGGGCTTCCCCACAACAAGGAAGGCTTCTCGGGTGGTGAGATTTGTTACGTTAGCTAGCGGTCTGAAAACTTTATCTCTCGAGAGGGAGTCTAACACAGTTTCACGGTGTGTTAGACCATGGATTAAATCTACACCGGAATATCCCTTTAACCTCTCTGGAACGATTGTACCACAATGCACCTGATGACCATCCTTGAGCAACACATTCACAAATACAGTAGGCTACAAACATCCGAGACAGAGTTATACTGTTTAAATGTATCTCTCATGTACAAAATTGCACGATATATCCATGTTTATTTTAAATTGAACTCGAAATGCCATTGTTACAGCATGCTGTCATGTGCTTTTTTTTGTATTTTTTTTTTTTTTAAACTACACACTCACCACACACAGAAGGCTATGTGCACATTTATCTAAAAAAGAGCCGGGGTGTAAATAAGTTAACACAAAATGTTATTCAGTGTCTTCTTTGACATTGTTGAACGTGGAGATTACAAGCTATCTCACACAGACCCATGTGGACAGACCCTGGCTGGACTGCAGCTATAGCGGGCAGCTCTGGTGGTCGCACTGTTAAGCTTTATTGGGCTACTTTATAATGGCTTATCCATTATTAGTGAAGATAATTTTAGATGTTACTTACTGTTCATATCCTATACTATTTACAACACCGGAATATAGCTTGTAGGCTAACAAAATATAGGTTTGTCCAGCGAGGCTTGGCATGGAGCATGCCAAGTAACAAATTAATATCCAACCAGGATTTTGATTCTAACACACAGTAATCAACTAATTAATGTGCTTCAACACATGCTTTGATATGGACTGAGTCAAATAAAAATGACTCAATGACGGAATAAAACAGCATGTCTGGTTCCAGAGGGAGGAGAGAGAAATTCCAGGCCCTGATTCACTGTGGTCTGGACTACCAGATATATCTTTTTCCACCCTCAGGAGCTGGTAGAGTCCAAAAATACAGCTAAAAGGGATTGACTATACTCACATTCACCCCTGAATAAAAACATGACACCACATACTGATAATTTTGATGTGACTACTTGGTGTGTAAGCATCAATTAGCTCATTACATCAGTGTTGCAGTGAAGGATCTCAATATGTGTTCCACCAATGTTTTTTTTTACATAGATGACACTCCTTTTGACTTGGGAGAGCAGAAAAGAATGATTGATGTCTGAATACCCTATAGTTCCTTCAGTTTAAAGGTCCTGGTATTGCTCATTCTGGCTATCACGCTTTCAGGGCTTTGACACTGGAATAGAACACAGTCATTGGTCATATTCATAAAAAAAAAAAAAAAAAAAACACCTGTGCCATTCTTACTGTGAGCCAAGTCAAACTCTCTGGCCGAAAGAATACCTACAGTATATACTCTTTTATCTATGGTAGAATGATGACTATGTGCACACCTGGAACTCAGACTATCAAGAGATTGCTTGACATCACGTCAAATTATACTATCGCCCTGCTCAAGGGCAACCTAACAGCATGTGCTGAGAAAAGGGAAGCATATCATCATTCAATCATTCAATGTGTAGACATACATTTTGATCCACTTTTGGGGTTTAAGCAAGCAACCCTCCCCTTCTAAACTGATTTTTGCTCCACCCAAACCCCCACCCCCACCCTCATCCCATCCCCATTCTTGTCTCTTGGTATTCTGCACGATAAGGGACGGTCAGAGTCACCTGAGCCTGGGACCGGAGGACAACTGCTGGTGATACTTCATTTATTCTGGCCATGGCTGGGAAAAGAGACACAGAGACAGAGCCTGAGAGAGAAAGAGAGAGCCCCAGGCAATTACCCAGGCCAAAGCATACTACCCCCCCCTTACACACACACACACACACACTCTTCATTCACATACATCACAGAGCTGGATCGACGACATCCACCTTTACCCACCCCACCATCCCAGTCTGATGTGCACCGCGAGGGTCACCAGGGGTCAGGTCTGGGGTGTCTGAATCGAAAAAAAATGGGCTGCGGATGGGGGGAGGGGCAAGGCACTTACAGCCTGAGGGTGTATCACACACACACAAACATGCAAACTGATGCAAACATGTGGATACACTGTAGGGGGTTGGAAGTGTTTTGACACGACACATAAACA
The DNA here is from genome assembly GCF_900880675.1 of Sparus aurata. Lineage (NCBI taxonomy): Eukaryota > Metazoa > Chordata > Actinopteri > Spariformes > Sparidae > Sparus > Sparus aurata. The sequence continues at coordinate 21,986,775 of NC_044202.1, read as the reverse complement.
CAAGTAAGCTGTTCCTCACTGAAATGGGAACACAGGTGCATGCACACAAAGGCACGGGTAGACTTAAAGACATAAAAATAAGTACTTTGTCCTCCTTTATTTATTTTTTAACCCCTTTAAATGCTGTCCCGCCTTGTGTTTCTTCATGAAAGGGGTTTCAAGGTTGAATTTGTTTTCCTCTCTGTCTGACTGGTTGTTCCAACTGTTCATTAAGGCTCCATGATTCAAACAGAAACTTCTCTGGCTGGTTAGCATCCATGCTAATGGTATTCTAACATCAAAAAGTGGACAACATATTGGCAGAAAACACTTTTTATCAGATTTATCATCACAGATATATTGTACAGAGTTCCTGCCGCATTATTCAACTTCTGTAAGAGTTACACTCGCATGGGAGATGTCGTTAGAAGCACACAGCTGCCACTGTTTCACTGGAAAAAATGGTTTCAGGTGGCCAAACATAAAGTAAGGCCGGTGTAAAAATATCAAAAGCTGCACCTCGCATGATCACATGAGGCTAGCTCCAAAAGTGAGTCAATTCCCATAAGAGCCCATGTTAAACTGCCCAACTTCACAGCAGAAATACTATATTATTAAATTTAGAGTAGGAAAGAAAAAAAAAAGTTTAGGTCTCTATAGCATATTTTCCTGCTCATGGCAACTATACGGAGGGTAATTTTTTATATAACTCATTCATCTAAAATGCATGAAGGCTTAAACTTTTCTGTGCTTCTCCTCAGCGAATACTAGTCACTGATGTTGACATCTGAGTTTTTAGAGGAATAAACACCAGGAGTCAAGGAGAGCACAACGTTTGTGTTTTAAACTTTTGGGATTAATCAAAAGGATTGGATTTATCTTCCCTCTCGCATCAAAAGCTGTCTGCACGATGAGCTGCGGAAGAGCCTAAATCCACTTTCCAAAGTACTATAATAGGAGAAATATTTATTTTGTAAACATACAGAGAAGAGATAAGGAACAGACAATGCAAAGACACTATGCCAGATGTTCCTGGCTGTCTTGCTCCTAATGTCCAATAAGGTATTCTGTCTGTTTGGGCACTTAAACCCATGGTCAAACTCACACAAGTAACGTGAGGTGAAATTTGCTAATCTTTATGTGTCATCACAGATAGCTTGTTAGCCTTGGCTAGCTTGGTAGCTTTCAGCTCGATGGGGTTGTTTAACTAACTAGGCTTGCTTCAGCCACACCCATGCTCCACCTCTGTGCCTATTGTTGATGAACCAGGACTTAGGTGGAGCCAGTATACTACCTACCCACTTGAAGGTTCAACACGGTGACTCTGTCCCCTTCTTTTACAGTCAATAGGAAGCACAACTAGATACAAGTCAAAAAGATGACTTTGCAATGTTAGTTATACAAAAATATCTTTCCAGCTAAGAAAGGCCATTTCTCAAATTGAGCAGGTGATGGCTTGATTTGCTAAGACTTTAAGTAAACGGAAAGTTGTGTTGTAATTTTTAAAAATGTTTCATACTTTTTTTTTAATTATAATTATATCAGGACTATGGTATTGTTGGGAAAAACAAGGTTATGGCAAATCAACACTGGTTCTTTTTAGGCAATTAAAATGGACCTAATAACAAGGTATACTAGGCTGGAAAGGGACATGTTGAACATTTTCAGTTCTGTAAATTTGGTGGAAAGACTTGTCAAAAATTCCCTCTGGGTATACTTAAATGGCTGAACAACACACATTGTTAGAAACCATTCACCTTGGAGCTGTTATGATCAGTGGCCACAACAAAATCACCCCCATATATCAATCAGATATCTCTGATTGTTGGGAATATAATATACTATGAGAACAATAAAAGCCCTTTAAATTGGTAAAATATTAAAAAAGAGACAAAAGACAAGGACATGTTTGAGACAACATGATCGAGCTGTGATAATATGATGGTGGGTGGACATTAGGGATATTAGTATGTATCAAGGAAGAGGCCTCTGGCTGTATCAAGCTGGATTTATTAACACAGATTGATCCAGGTGTCTTTGAACATGACTTTCGTCCCACCGGCCCCTCCAGACTGATGCTAATCCCTCTGCTGTGCAGAGAGGACTCCATGATCAGTTCATTTTCACTGGGGGTCATTTCCCCAGTAAACTGTTTTAAAAGTCATGCTCAGCACTCAGGGTCATTCCATGTAACAGTGCAAGGTAAGAGAGCAGAAACCGCTCTTTAATGCAGTTTCACTATTGTAACTGACTACTGTTGCTGTTGCTGTTGTTTTTTTTAGAATGGATCCAATTGTGATTTCTGTGTTAAAAATCTAAATAACCTGTCCTGCACCAGTGTTTGGGTGGGTGGTTTGTGTCAAAATGGAATCCATATGAATGCCAGGACCCAAGGTGAAATACTCTTCCAGGTTATGAACCTCTGTCTTTCAGGGAGGCTTGTGAGGCCTTTTTTGGTGTGACACGTTTTTGTTTATAATGCTTTGCAGCTAATTGACATAACTTATTTTAACTTGATACACCGTTGTGATGTATATATACACATCATAATAAGGTCATCTTATCTAAATATTTGATTTGTAAAACTTTGATCTTAACAGTAGTTTGCTTCTTGATGCCATCATTTATGCGCCTTTAAGTATTGAAAATAATCATCTGGTCACTTTCAACTGAGACCTATCTGTGACAATAAGTTTCTGGTGTTACACTGGAGATGGACAAAAAGGTTGAGACTGCTGGCATTTTCTATCAAAAGCCCAGTGCAAAAGGAGCTGGCACATATGTGCAAACAAAGAAGTTAATTTGTGGCTTTTAGCATAACTCATGGGTCACATTTTCCTTTGAAATACCATTCATCATTTGATGACCAGTGACATGTTGACATGATGGGAGATAGCAGTACTCGCTCTACCATCTGCAGCTTGTCTTAATTAGGAAATCCAGGACAAAAAGAGGTCAGCCTCAGCAAGCGGGCTGACAGATAACCAGGAAGTGTCTCTAATGGCTGCTTGTTTGATCTTTGACCTCTCATATGAATGCATCGGGTCATGGTCAAGTTTCAAGAGGTATATATTGGTTGTTATGGAGATGAGCTGCTAACAAGGAAAGCTTGGGGTTACAGCCCCTAGTCCACTAATGATGACCTCATATGGCTGCAGTATTTATCAGCCAGAACAATAGACATGTCAGTGTGGTTTCATATGAATATTTCAACATTGGCCCCAGGAAAGGAATGACTGATTACCCTGTCTTAGCACTACAATGACTGCAGATAAGGAGCACACCATGGGAAACACATATTCACATACAGTCACAATATTATTTATTCTCCCAGGTCAGTACCATAAATAATAAATCCAACATCTGACACTGGGAATTGTTAACTGTGTATACTTAAATAACTCCACCTGTTCTAATATGGCTTCTGTTTTTTTATTGGCAGTGAACAGCTTAATAGTACTAAAACGAACACAAGTTTTGTACCAGTTGTTTAAAATAATTGACAATTTTCTGATATCTGCACCAACTGTCCTTTAAAATGTCAAAAGACACCTGCAATTTGTCTTTTTTCCTCTTGTGTTCAGCTCTCCTGCACTCACGTCTGACAGCACGAGTAGTTTCATTTAACCACAGTTCAGACTGAGGTTTGGACGGCAGGATTTTGTATGGAGCAACGGTATCCAGGATGTTTTGACAGGTGGAATGAAATAGAGAGGTTAACTCCTCAGTATTAAATCATGGGGATCCTGAGTGAGTCTCAGCAGCATGTTTGAAAGCAGCAGAGAACTGTACAGCAGTGGATGGGTTAAACAAACAACAACGACGAGAAGGGTTTGACGATATGACAGGGGAGAGAGGTCTCAAATAAAACAGGCGTGTGATCAGAGAAAACTGCATCGCATACTTCAATGTTCAAAACAGTTAGACGCCATGATAAAACGCCCTTGTGCCCATGCTCTTGTGTAGGACCTGACACAGACTGTACAAGATTAGAAGAGTCAATAAGATTAAGAAAGCCTTTAACCAGCAGCTGGATGTGACAGCAGACATGAATGTTGAAATCTCAGACATTTAGATCCCAGTCATACTTTGGCATGATTCCAGCCAAGAAATCTGAGAAGTCACTGATAAAGTCTTTGTTATATTTAGGTCGGTACACCACAGCGCACAGTACAAGGTGAGATCGATCCAGCTCAAACATATTCAGTTCAAACCTGGAGTAGAGGTCCGACAACAGTAAGTTGCCAACAGTTCAAATATGCTGGGGCAGTGAACAGGGGTGGTATTGTATTACCCAAGGTTGTATGACAATATGTAGTTTGTATAAAAAAAAAATGATATGCCACATTTGAACAGTTTACCTCGCACCACTGGAATATATAAGTTAGATGTACATAACAAATTGTTTTCAGTCACACCCTTTTATAGCTTCTTTATCCACACCAGCAGCGGGCTGACATGACCAGCTCACCTGTAATGTATGCGTGCTTCCTCCAAGTTTCCTCTTCAACCTGAACTACAAGAAAAGGAGGATAGTAACTTTGTTTCATAAAATGATGAAAACCAGGATAAGGTATTAATTCACTTCACTTCTAATTCGGGTGGGAACGCGGGGCAGCATTGTTAATAACTGCAGGCTGTTGGAAACACTGCGCTGGAGAGAACGGCGGGAGGAGGAGGGAAGCAGCTTGTGAGAAGAATATAATTTCCATGGCTGATCTGCTGGAGCAGTTGTCGGGAGGTTAAGGTGAAGGCCAATCCAGCTGTAAGAGGGGCCAGGATTAAAGTCTTTGAGATATGGATCCAGGGGCTCTCCAGCTCTCAGTACGAGGGCTTAAGTATCATATCCGTGGACAGGCGGATCAATACCCCTTGCCTTTCTTTCCCTCGATCTTCAAGGAGATTTTTTGGCAGTGCTTTCATGGGGTCCTCTTCGTATGCCCCTAATGACACGGTGGGAGCTATCGTTTAGGCCGCGGGTCTTCAATCCCAGCAGCTCTTGAGGGGCTGCTGGAGAGTCAGGAGAAGTTGTAAGTCTTAGGTTTTGATATAGAACATGTTTCTAGGACAGAGATGTAAGATCTATACTTATTTTATATGTTATCAAATGTAACGGACAAACACTCTCTATAGGTGATATATGCTTTAAAAAAATATAACATAGCATCTGTTGTGAGAGTACAGAAATTAAGATAAAAACATTTCTTTTCAACTTCTTACAAGCTGAATTCTTATGAACTGAGCAACTTGAAAGCTACTCTTAGTTCTTTACATCAGTTTGTTTAAACTTTAGGTTACTGTTTATGCCAGTTTCATGTCTTTTACTTCTACTTAGAAAAAAAATAAATACATATCCAAAACAGTTTAAAAAAGTCTCTTTGAGTTCAAGAGTTGGTCAATTGCACTTCCATATCTAATGCTGGTGGTTTTAATCAAATTACGTAATTATCATGATGGTTCAGGAACAAGAACATGTTCAACCTCTCAGTCATTCAACCTTCTCTGCCCCACTTATTCACTATGCAGGCCTTTATGGTCAGAGAAAACCCCTTTTCTCTCCCATACCCCCCACATTCTCACAACCATTCATTTGCACGAACACTAGCCCCTTTTAGATAGAAAAGGTGGCACATTTGCTGCAAGGTAAAGGCGGCGATGTGCCGCCCTGTCTTTCTAAAACGGAGGTGTAATATTCCTCCTTTTCCAAAAGCTGCCACTTGGCCGCCACTGGGGTAGGTAAACATGTGACATGACGTGAAGCACTTCAAAATAAGACAAGATAAGACAAATAAAATAATTTGTCTTCAAAATAAGAGCTTTACATTGCGCTCCATTGGAGTTTAGATCTGGGCTCTTAGCGGGGGGCTTTTATTTGAAAGTAAGCAACCGTTCGTAGCTGAAGCTACAACAACAAGCGGACACACAACCAAACAGCTACAGAGACCGAGGAGACGCTAGCATCTCCTGGATCTCAGCAGCTGTCCAGTTGCTCATCTTAATGTCCGCAGATCAAGTGATGGACTGACTGCTGTGATCAGCTTTTTCCTGGTTTTAAAACTCCCCGGCTGTGGGTCGCACAACAGTGCAGGTCATCGACACCTCAGCCCATCTCATGCAATTGCTAGCATATTCACGCCTCGGATTTAGATAGCAGTCGAGGCGGAAATAAATGAACCCTCCTCTGTCTAAAACTGCGGGCCTAGCTGCAAAAAGGACGGCCAAATTGGCGGCCTGCTGCCCAGTATAAAAGCGACTACTCACATAATTATTTTATTTTTTTTATTTTTTTATTATTTGATTTAATGCCAAATTGGGAAATTATTTTTTCTACTCACATTCCACACAGGTGCGCAAACACACACATGCAGTGTAGAGGAGATGAGCGAAGGGGCTGCCACACATGCCACGGCGCCCAACGAGCAGTGTTAGGGGTCGGTGTCTTGCTCAAGGGCACCTCAGCAATGCCCAGGATGTGAACTAGCATTCTCCAACTGCCAGTCCATATCGTACTTTTTTTGGTGTCTGCTTACCTCACCATGCACCAAAGCAAACTTTCAACCTCTTGGACAGCGATCTGTTTGATGATTGTTCATGGTTTGAAAAACTACAATAACCTTGACACACACTCACTCACTCACTCACTCCGTTCTTCATTGTTTTAGTTGTTTTGTGAATGGCAATAAATGTGGTTATTTTTTAAAGTAATTCTGGAACCACATTTTACCTTTAACTTTTTCGTACTTTGTGTAGGTCTTAAATTCCATTCAAAATGGTCTTAAAAAGGTCTTAAATTTTACTTGTTCAAACCTGCAGAAACCCTGCATCCATCACTGCTTGGTCAGTGGCCTTCTGCTTCAAACTGTCTCACACTGCCTACCCCTCTCTCAAGTTATCTCTCAAGTAAGCTATAATACATATCGGCTTCCAGTTAGACTTTCAGTATAAAGCTTCCATACCAACAGTTTACTTGTTGTGACAAATTATGATTTTTGGCCAGTTATTAATATTATCAGTTACAGTTTGATTAGGTTTAGGCACAAATACTACTTGGTTTAGAAAAGATCATACTTTGGGTTACATAACTACATTCTGTCAATTTTATGTACATTGACTTACTTACGTTAGGACATGAATCCCGGTCTCCAGGGGTTGAGTCCAGTGCATGTTCTGATCCAACCAACCTGACTACCCCAACTTGGACTTTCCTCGCAATTTATACTCAACTAGAGGGAACTTAAACAAGTGATGCTATAGGGGTAACTACAGTGTCAATTTTAAAGCAAAGGGCAACGGACCAGGCTGCTGTATTTGATGCGTTAAGAGTGAGTCTGACTGGGATGTTTCCTGTCTTGAGTGTGTCCTCAAAGAGAAGACCCTTCAATCTCACTGTAATAACAATACAGCCAGGCTTTTCCAGCCCCTCATGACCCTACTTTCATCACTACCCCAGCCAGCCGCTCATCTGCTGCTCTATGATGATGTCACAGCACAGCCCAATCCAGGGGAGCAGCCGGCATCTCCAGTCCTCAGTGAGGGCCAGGTCTGGGGTTATAAAAGTATAAATATATCACTGTAACATTTACAGTAATATATTTCTTTGAGCGGTAACTAAAGTAATATAATGTGTTACAATTTTTTTTCATTAATATATTACTACAGTTGTACTACAGTGTACATGCACATGTTAAAATCCATGTTACCGACCACAGTGAGGCGTTTATTGTTGTTTCTTTCAGAGCCCATCACACCAACATGACCATATCAATCCAGGCTCTGTGTGTTTAATGTATCTGAGCCTAGAAGTTCAGTGTTCAGTCTGTGTGACTGAAATGAGCCTGCTGGTGAAGCCTGATCCTCTGAGCACACTTTAACTTAGTCTTCAATCACAGATGTCCGTGCAGTCCTTGTTCTGTTTGTCTTGTCATGTCATTATAGACTACATTATAGAAGCTATAGGTCTGTTGTGTTTCATATGACCACTTCTGCAGCACCTTCTACCCTCCTTTGCAGCTCCCTCTCAACGAGCCATTCTAAATAAAGCAACTTCTATATACTACACAACAGAATCACCATTGTTAGGGAACTGGAAAAAAGATTACACAGTAGTCAAACCAATTGGTCATACAAATTTGAGAATGGACCAGCCCAAATACCAATTTTCAGGTAACCCTGATGAGGAGGAAGCCCTGGTGACAACGCAGACAACTTTTAAAAATTAAATTTTAACCTAAACAGGGTCACATGGACATTATAAATATCAGTGCACGGTTCCAGCAAAGGTAACTACAAAGACATAGTATAAGCATCGGCCGCACCAAATGAAATGTCCAGAGTGGTATCTGGTTTGATTTGAGAAGACACCAACACTTGATATGATCCCTGGACATGAAACAAACCTACAATGAATTTCAGCCACAACCTTTTGTAATGCCACAGGCCACCTCTGATCTGTGATTGGCAGCCAACATGAATCAAAATGATCGATTGACCTGTGTTTCCAACAGAAGCCTGTGGCCTGGAAACAACAAGGTTGGCGACCCCAACTTGCGGCGTGAGGTAGACCAGTGTGACAGCCCGGCACGCACCAATCACAGCCATGGGTTTGATAAGGTTTGGCAGTGAATATTACATCAAAGCTCCTGTCCTTTATTGTGTGAGTTTTTCCAATGTAAAAACTTTGTTTCTGCAAAACCATAGACAAGTTAAAACTTTGATTATTTATTGTGCAACCTTACGTTTCTTTAGGCTCAATTTTCAAGGTTATCCCCGTCATAATGCTGTGCTTATGTTTTGGTTAGGATTTGGGCACACAAACCACTTGGTTAGGGTTTGGAAAACATAATGATTTGGTTTCATATACCTGTTTTAGTCATAAGAAACACAGCTGGGGTTGTCCCGAGGTCTTGTTAAAAACATGTTGTATTTTTGCCAAAAAGACGAGTGACTGCTTACAAATGTCGCAACGCAGACTCGTACTGGATTCACTAGCTTGACAGCCCATTCACTGTTTTCACCTGAATGTCAAGCCATAAAAATGTAATGTGAACGTGATATGACACATTTTGTAGACATGTCAGTATGGCTAAAACATTTTATCCTGGTGACTGGGCTGAAAATCAGACTCAAAGCGAATGGGTTCAGACATAACTTGGGCATAATACTAGAAAAACCCTCCAAATTTCCCGAGACACTTTCTCACACACACTGTAGTCCAGAGCAGGGACCTTCTCATGTTCCCTACAAACTCTAGCTGTCGGCATAAAAAGCCAGTCAGACTCTGGCGCCCATACAGAAGTGGATTACAGTGATCCATGCAGTAAGCCCAGAGCATGCTGTGCCATGCACGCCTCCCCTACAGCCTGGTTTACACTGCTGCCGCCACACCACTATAAATCCACTCTTTAGGGCACACAGAGGGTGAAAACATGACGCCCACCCCTTTAGGACACCCATTAAGTCCCCCTTTCACCGATCTGAATTTTCCAAAGGGGTCAGTGTTCAAATTTTATTTCATGCTCTGCCCTGGCAATGCTGGCTGGCAGCGGCTGTGGAGGACTTTGGGATGTGAGAGAGATTATCCAACAGCGGAGAAATCCAAGTAACACTGACCTAATTGAATCCAAACAACCTCTCTGGGCAGCTCAGATAGCTTGATTAAAGCTCAGTCTTGGTCACTTCTGCTTACTTAAAAAAACAATGCTAATTTCCAATCGACATCAAGCACAACTGATAAAGTCACTAGAGTTGAAGTCGGGTAACAGCCGAGTCAGACAGCCATGAAAACAGCTGCCTTAAATAGATACAATTAGAGCGGGCTCTTTCTGCCACAGAGCATCACAATGCTTTCATTAGAGCGTCGGTCTGAATTTCCAAAGATGGCCGCCAAAAGATTACTGCTGACACATTCCTGTAAACTGTAAAAGATGCATCAGGCCCCAGCTTTTTAGGGTTTTGCCAGTCCCGGCCTGGCAGCCAGCGCTGAGGACAGCAGTGCCAGGAAAGCGATATGGCTGTCCCAGAGTGAGGGCTTCCAGCCAGACATGCCGAAATGAAAATTCAACCTGCAACTTGTGTGTGCATACATTGTGTGTGTCACCTCCAAGAAATAAATAATTGGGGAAATTAATGACTGAACGAGAATGATCAAACTTCAGAATGCATTTTATATGGCTGTGATCTAATGGCAGTCTCACACACACACTCACCTCCCACTGTGCTGTCTCTCCCTCTAAATCACCCGTCTGCCTTTAATTCATAATGCTCATCTTTTATTTTCATGCGTACCAATGTGGAGTGAGCCAATGTTTTGCATCACTGTTTTATCCCTCGTCAAGCCTTGAGTCAGATACTTTTAATAAATGGCTGAAAATAAATCACATTAGATAAGAGGACCAGTTGGTTTTTCCCATTCCAAGACAAGAGTAAAACACTAGTGATCTAAACGGCTGTTTTGTGTTGAATGGGGAACTGAAATGAGTCTTTGAATAGCCTTCCAAATATAAGATGGAGAGTACAGGCTACATTTAACAAATTCAAATCCAAACTGGCTCTGGACTGATACTAAACTTAAAGGTTTAAGCTTTAAATGACCTGGGACTCCTGCTTTGGTACAAAACTGCTTTCTGTGATGCGTTTTTTGAATAATAATACAAGAAGGGTCTTTGTAGCCCGTCGGACTGTTAGTTGTGCTTAAACACAGCCTGTTATTTGCACGTTGCTTAAAGCCATCTTAGACAGAGACTACTCAACTTTTACCCCACCTTGCACTTACCTGTTGTATTAACATGGCAACCAGTAGCAGCCTGGCTGCTGTACTGAGCAAAACATAACTGTAAGAATCCCAATGTCACCTGGGAACCCTGATCCCAGTGTTATTAAAAGGCAAAGTGAAACAGCTAGTTGCATTAATAAGTAGGCCAGTATAGTTACCTACTGAATTAGTGGAAAGAATGTAGGTTTTGACCCGTCTAGAGTGCTGTTGGTGAGAGGAAACACAAATCAGTAGGGGAGAAGACTTTGACACAACACCGGAGGTCTACAATGAGTTAGTGCCCGTCCAGTCATTCTTGTTCATTACTCCTACTGACTGAATAAAACTACTCCCAGACATATTTAAAATGGATCCACTGTCTACGAATGCCAAAAATGGCTGCTGTTTTGCTCTGTAGATACATTTATGATGAACAACAGCAGTGCTTACTGAACACAAAGTAAACTCCAGGTTTACTTTGCAGTTTGAGACCCCTGGTCTGTGCAGTAGACAGCTGAATATGAACATAAAATCTTAAAGTGTTATGCTACTGAAGCGTTAGTGTGAATACAAAACCAGTGTGTACCAATGTGGTCAACATCCAGCTGGTATGACTGCATTTAAAGACGGCACACACTCAAGAAGTGGTTACAGGTGGGCTTCTTTATTCCTCTGTCTTTTAAGGACAGGAGGCAGTAGACCATCTGACATTACTGCCAATGCTGAAGCAGAAGCTGTCCTGGTGGCTGGATTGTGGGAAAAGTCGGTGGAGGGGGCGGCGTATGGCAGCCATTATCTCTCTCTGTGATTAAAAGCAAGCGTCGGTCCTGTTGCCTCAGCCCGCGGCCTCTGGCCAAGCCACCAACCACAGCTATGTTTTTCCTGGTCCCTGCATATTATTTAATCATGAGTGCACTGTTGACTATTGCAGTCAGGCCAGTTTGCATATGAAGAAAGAAGGGGGTGAGGTAGCAGGGGAGAATGAATAGATAAGTGTGAGAAACAACGTTATCTCATAATAAATGTGCATTAATTGCTGTTGTAGGTTTAACTGGGGGTCGCCATCGAAAGCCGCCTCCAAAAGTCTCTTTCTAAAGAGATCATTAAGACTTTTTTTTTTTAATTCTGCTTGTCCACCGGCACCTCATGCAAACTGAGGTGGGTGAGGGTTTTTCTCAGTTAAAACCCAGTGACAGCTGAGTAGGTTATGTATTGAAGTGCCAAATCAGACCAGGTTATCTCATGACACTCTTCATACAGAAGAGGTCTAGACCATAATATTAAGACTAGCAGGGGAATAACTGTGCAACTGCTATGTAAAAATCACCTTAATTTAGCAAATGCTATGCTAAAAAATGCTTGTGAAAATTGGGATTGGACAGCTCTACTGTTATAGTGAAGTAACGTTGGCCTCAGTAAACCCTTGTATCATTTACATAGTGTATCAACATTATAGTTGTGTGTTGCACAACTGATTAACATTGGTGCTTGCAGCGCTGCTGCCTCTGTGTACAGGAGCAAAGATCGACCACATGAAATGTTAACTGGCGCAAATTCTGTTGGGGTCACCAAAAGTAGTGCTGTAACTTTGTTAATAACACGGTCACCGTGCCAGAAAACAAAAACAACATTGCACCATTTGTTAACGTTCGCTTTTCTGTGGCTGATTAGCAAATGTCAGTTAACCACTAGCTACAGAGTGACCTGTAGCTCAGTGCAGAGAAAATGAAGACTGGGGATGCTTATAAATGTGTTCAAAGCTAAACCTGGCAAGAAAACCACCGCGGTCAACCAATTGTCAAAGTTATTGTTTGATGAACCTGTGAGTACACTTCATCCATCATGTTGATAAGCCCAGTTGTCCGGAAGTTTATTAGTCTGAATAATAGGATCCATTATTCATTACCACTTTTGCTGTTAGCTTTGTCGTTAACAGGCGGCTTCCTTCATACATGCGCTTGTAAAACTCAAATTTGAAGACTCTACTATGGTTTGATATTTTTCTGTAATGTAGCATAGGGCCAGCTACATTACTTCTAACAATATCTCTCAAGTCTGAAACTAAAACCATTTTCTGATGTGCCTTAAAATATATATTTAAAACTAATTAATATCATAATTGAGTGATGCCAGGTCAGCTAATGGCCTGAACTAATGATAACTAGTTATCTCTTTGCACAAAGCTGCTCGCGCGCACACACACGCACACACACACACACACACACACACACGTACATGTATTTAACCATCAAACCTGCACAGGTTTTCACTTCATGAGCAACCATAAATATTTCTCTCTACCTGTTAGAAGTAGAATCATCACCACAATACAACATGGAAAACACACTCAGCACACAGACAGGTCAAGGTAATAGTGCACTTATTCTGTCATACAAACATGTCTGTTACTGTGTGATGCCGGTGTAACTGTGCAGTGTTACGCACTGATGTGGTCTAGTTTGCCTGTGAAGCTTCTAGCCAAGGCCTGCGGCCACAAGCCTCGTTAACCCCTTCCTGTGTTGCACACAGCCCCGGACTGAAAACAGTCGATTTGATATTTCTGGCTTTTCAGGGGAAAAAGTTTATAGGTCAGTCTACAGCTTCTCACACTGACATGCTTAGAGTTACTTAATCTTATAACACACATGCCACAACACACAAATAATGTGCTTTAAATAATTATTATTGTAAATACTGCACTTTATCTTCTCGTATCTAATTTTCCACTTACCTTTTATACCTCAGTATTTAGCTTTATTTTATAGTTACTTAAGCATTTTATTGTACATAGTATTTTATTGTATATTGCATTTTTTTGTTTCTATATCTGTCCTCGTATTTTGATCCCAAGTTTTATCAAACTTAAATCTAATGTGATTTTATATTCTATTCCAGACAAAGGCCTCTTTTTTAAATTAAATTATATCTATATATACACTCTAAACCATAATAATATATTTCTTTCTCTTCCCCTCTCTTCCAGACACCTGATCTCCTCAGTTTGCATAAATGAAATTGTGGCTGAACTAGACTTGTTTAGTAACTACAACATCTAAATCCTACCTTACTGAATGCAGAGTGAATCAAGCTATGTGCTAACAACTCCTAATGAACCTGAACAATGATAACAACACATACGCATCAAAGCAAAGGAATACACCCAGTTATTTATTGTAGTCGCTTGCAGCACTATGTGAGAGCAATACCTCACTGTGTAATATAATTACTCACAAACTTATGTGTGTGTGTTTATATATAGATATATATATATATATATATATATTTGTTTGTTTGCTTGTTATATATATATATATATGTGTGTGTGTGTGTGTGTGTGTGTGTGTGTTTGTTTGGAAAAGCAGCTACAGCAACAAGTCTATCACAAATCCCTTTCTTTTTCAAAATTGAAAAATGGAAAAATCGCCCTTATCTGAAAAATGAAAATTGAATGCAGCTCATTTTGACCCATAATTACATTTCTAGTTCAGCGGCAAATTCTAGTGGCCATATTTATTATGACAGCAGCAAAGGAGGAATGCTAGTATGCTGCAACCCTGTGCTCTGCCATGTTGTTTAGGTCACAGTGTTATATGTTGTTTTGGGAGTCACTGGCAGGTTATTTTGAATTGTCTAGTTGTAAAGCTCTGAGCAGTAACCATTCACTGCTGTATGGGGGATGCCAATTAGCATAAACAATCTGATTTAACTCTTAGAACTTATATCTTATGATTCTTGTTGCCTCGGATAAAGAGTATATATTTGGATCTTTTCCAGTCAACAAACGTCCTAATCTGTCCATTTTATTTCACTGTTGATGCAGGTCGACCCTTCATGACCAGTGAATGAAGATGTTGGCTGGAAGGATGAAGAAAACTGTGGATATTGGCCCACACTCTAGTAGCCACGGCCTTTTGATTGAGAAAATGCCCAATGAGGGGGAACATCAGTGCCTTGTATCCAGTGCAGTAAGCTGACCCAACCGCCCCGTTTTCTGCTGTGCCTTTGAGCACTGGCCAACCATCTGAATCCACTCAGTCCCAAATGAACAGCTTATTTTTCAAAGTGTCTCTCATTTGTGCCAGCTCGGCACCCCGACTTGAGATGGGAGGGGAAAGAGAGGGAGAGAGGTGGAGTGGAAGGCAGCAATGTCATTTTAGAGCATGTCAGATTATTCTGTCTGGCTTGGAAATCCTTCGATGGGTCAGATTTTCCCTGGTGAAAGGGTGGTATGTGGTAGGAAAACGGGCAGGGACCCTCTCTGTACCAGCTCTTAATCCAAACTCTTCTTTAAAGAGGTTAGACTGTATGCGATTCTGTTGGGACACAAAGAATAGTTTCTGAAATGAAGTGTTTAACATATGACTTGACCTCTGGCCAGTGTAAAACCTCTGCTAGTTCGACCACTTGCGTTTCTTGTGCTTTCGGTGAATTTATCATTTGTTGAATTGCTTAAAGGTGCAGTATGTAGGATTCAGTGGCATCTAGGAGTGTGATTGCAAATCACAAATCACCTCACGTTCCTCTACAGTAGCTACTAAGAAGGCATAAAACAACACAAAAGGCCATTCCAGAGACAATGTTTATTTTGTCCATTCTGGGCTACTGTAGAAACATGCTGGTGCAACATGGCAAACTCTGTGGAAGAGAACCTTCTCCTTCATATAAAGGTAAAGAAAACAACAAGTATTACTTCAGACAGAGCAGCATTGGCATTATTTAGAGTATTGTGGGTCAATTAATGACTTTCTTTTTTAGTCTCCACAGTTGCTCGACTATGCTCATCATCTTTCCTCTAACTGTTCAGTGGGTTTATCAGAGTTCTCTGGTTCCAGGAGTGTTGAGACTGAATCGAAACAAATCACAAATCACCTCTTTTGTCGTTTCAGTATGAACATCATTGGCACCCATCTAACGGGCATCCGTGATATCAGTGATAGTGGCACAAAGCCGAAAGGATGTGAGATATAGCAAAAGATATGTAATATCTGCTGTCGCACCACCAGACTACAGAGCAGCTCCTTTCCTCAGGCCGTGAGACCCCTTGACTCCTCCTCAACACTCCATAACGGTCACGCATTCCAATCAGGCAAACCAAGATTTTGATATAATGCTTTATTTATTGACAATAACAAAATAGATCTAGATCTAATAGACATGTTAACTTAAAAACAAAATTCATTAGAAACCTCTAATCATCCAATGCCAACATTTTCGACTATTATCCTTAAAACTGGTTATGAAAAAACTGTCACCAATATATTGATATCTAGAGTTTCTGAAATACTCCAGGCATATCATTTGTAATTATGCACTCTGATGTATTACTTCACAGCCACCATATACTGATATATCTGTGGTAATCAAAACGAGGCAAACTTTGTCCTGGGTTGACAATAACATGAAAATCCATGTAAAATGACAACAATTACACTTGTAAAGGGTAACTCCACCAACAAAAAGTGTGTTTACAGGTTAGGGTTGGGCATTTATAACTTATCCCTGGATTTTCAAAAATAGTAATGGTGTCTCTTTTAATTACCGCCATGAAAAAACATTCTGCTGCACAATGTGTGCATGTAGCTGTACAGACTTAAGAACAGCTAACTTATCATATTTTTTGTTGATGTGTGAAGAATAATGATACAACTGTAATAATAACAATCTTTGTATGGCTCATTTCAAAGTAATATGAAGTATAAACCTGGTGGTGCAAAACTGTATAGCAGTCACTGGCGGCTCCCTCGGTGCCCTACAATGTGATTTATAATCACCTGTTTATAATATAGATGTCTTTAACTTCACGGATTATTGAATATCCTGACTCCTGAGCTCCATCACTGCTGCTTCCTCTGGACAGTATCTTCTGTGCTGTCCTGTTAATAAATACACATTTTAGTTTTGCTGGTTAAATGAGGTGTGATGTTTGCTACAGTGACATTACTACGTGCACAGAAAGGAAACCTTTAACGGACTGAAAGCAGCCTCTCTAATCATAAAAGCATAGTGTACATGCATTGTGACACTGCCTCTGAAGGTGCATCTTACTATATGAATACTGAGCCCTCTATAAAGCAGGTAAAACTCTGTGACAATGACTTTAGACCAAGGGCCCAGCTTACTACTGCAGATGAAAATTTTGAGCAAGAGTTAAGGGTATCAAAATGATGATACCCGCCAGTAGTAGTGTAAAGTGCAAGTAGTGTAAAGTCTTTAGTGGCTCCAGAGGATGCTGCATGTAATCTGATATTTCGCCTCCAGTGATGTCACTCAGGGGCAGTGAGGGTAATGTAGTCGCCAGGTTTTGAAAAGCAGTCCACTGGTCTAGCATTGCACTGCTATAGCACTGTTGGACTCATTTTGCACTGTTCAATAATAAATAATCAAGATTGATACAGCAGAACCTGAGAAATTACCTATGTTTATTCCATGCATTCTTCTTCCCTTTCACAGCCTGGCACCTACGTGACCTACAATGTAACAGCCTCTGAGTGACATGACTTGAGGCAATTCACAGGATTACATGCCTTACAAGACGTGTAAACACACTTTAACATGTAAAATTGTTGGAGTCACCTTTAAAATGTCCTGCAGTTGGTAGATGTTAATATTCTCCATATATAGGTATATATAAAAAAAAGATTTTTGGATGTGAACGTTCAAAACTAATGCATCAATACTTGTAGTAAACATTTCTTGATACATGACTTGTGATTGCTGACTTAGTATCATCATTTAACATTCAAGATTTATTATTATATATAAAACACTAACAATTGAGCTTTATGTGCACTAAGATGTTACACACTCAGTCCACAGGAAAACTGCAATGTTTAAAAAAGTCATCAGGTGTCAGAGTCTGCCTGTATGACCCATGACCTGCACACATTTGTCTTTATTATCTTGCATTAAGTGCATCTGCTGACCTCGTTGACCTCAGGCATCATGATTGACAGTAGGAGTGAAAAGTTAAGATCGATAAATAAAGTGAGAACGAACTGAGTAATGTTGCATGAGTGTAGATTGTGGTTTGGAGGTCTCTGCCTCGGAGCCTAAAGCAATTGGATCAGCATGTTTGTTTGGGACAAATAATTTTTAAATCTGTGGCTGTCATGCACTCAGATGATGACAAAGAAAAGCATCAGTACTTTCTGTCTTGACTGCATTTTAAACGTTGGTTGGAGCCAATAAAGTTCCGTCCTCTCAACTTTGGATGCCGAATATGAAAAATCTGTTGGACTGACAACTGATCCGATCTGTGAACCAGCACACTTCGTCATGCACTATGAAAAACAACTTCTGCTACAATGACACCGCAGCCACATGTGGCTTTTATAGCCTCCATGTGTGTTGCTCTGTTTCCATGGGAAAGACAGCGGCGCTTTGTCATCGACTCCTCCGAGAGAACGACCTGATGAAACTCAGAGAGACTCCAACCAAATCCCACTTATCAATCAACACTGTCTGTTCGGAAGGTCACAGGGTCGCTCCCCTCGGCATCCCTCCACACCCTGCAGGTGCTTATCCCCTTTGACTGAAGTGTATGAGTCAAGTGGCTGACATTAGAATAACAAAGGCAGACGGCAGCAGATTGGAGATGGCCGGGTTTCACAGGTGCTGCCGCGGTTAAATCCTGCCGATACAGCGGGGAGATTAGAAGAGTCAAAAGTGATCATGGGTAATTGGTTATCTCACCTCAAGCACCTCGCAGGGTCTTATCCCCCAGTAAGCCTCCTTATACTCTTAACTGGACGGCTGCTTTGGTGGAGCTGGATGGGGAGGGAGGCGGAAAGTTTTGGAGGCTTTGAAAGGCTCATTTGAGAAAGTGTGAGGAGTTGTGGCTTGTGTCTGGGCATGATGAAAGAGGAGGGATACAGTTATGCCAGCTAACACATACACCCTCTCCCTCTCTATCTCCCACACACATATCTTGATCCACTCAGGGGCCTCATGTTAGTTTTCATCAGCTCTCCCTCTCCACATAATTGAGCACAATACACGTTGAGTTGGGCCTGGAGTTCCACAGTGAGAAGGGCTGAATACATCATTAACCATGACTTCCTACACAAACACAGTGCTTGGTAAACAGCGCGGAGGGAGACGGCGGGCGCGCTCCCACTCTCGCAAACTATAGGCGTAATTTCATTTAGCCATCTTTTGCCCGTCAGTTTGAAAAAAAAAAAAAAAAAAAAAAACTTCCACAAAGCTCATTTAATTGGTAATCCCACAGACAGAATGAAGATGATCAGAATTAGTCTATATCATGGTGCCTTAATGAAAGGAGTGTTTTCTGTCTAATTTAATCAATATTTGAATATCTGCCAATTACCATCATTATTTTACTCCGAGTCTGAAAATCAGGACCCTGCTTATTTATCAGGGCCTCATCTCACACACGGGTTGCATTACAAATGTGATAACAATAGCTGATTTTTGATTTCGCTATTGAGAAATAAGAAGAGAGGGTGGCGTCGTAATTACACTCCATTCAAAGTGTTGATGAGGTTTAACTGGCAAAATTAATTAAAACTTTTTTTTTCCCCCTTTCCCCGGTCAAGATTAGAATCATGACGTTTGGAGTATTTAATCAAAAATTCGTTTTGCAATTAATTACGAGCTCATTTGCATATATGTATGTTAATTTGAGGGATGGGATTTCAATCATGTATCTTGAGTAAACCTCATCACGGAGTTGTTTGTTTTTGGTTTGTACTTTAACCTTAGCTGGTCCATGGGACGGAGCGGCGGTAATGGATATCGGTGGATTAAATCCTAATCTTAATTCTCTCCTTTCAACCTCATTTACAGCCAGAGATTAGCGCCGCGTATCTAATTTTCCTTCGATTCTTTCATTACCATACTTATCTGGCGAGGCCTTTTTTAATTGGAGATACACAGGACATGAAGTTTGTAGGTTTTTGGATCCTCTCAATTTGACAAGGATTATGCAACATATCTGCTATCCACTTAATACACCGGCAATGGAACCAGTTAAAACACTGACAGCAAAGGAAAAGAGAATGAATCAAGCCTCATCGGCAAGTTTCCTCCTCATTCTCTTCTCTATTCCTTCGCTGGCCCGCAAAGGGACTAGGAGAATCAATTAAGAGCACACATAACAGAGAGAGACAGCAAGCCTTAGTGCTTAGGTTAATGGTGAGTTATTGTATGAGAATGACTCTGTGAACATTGCTTAATTTCCCCCTCCCTCCTTCCCTCCCTCCCTCTCTGTCTCTCTCCTCACAGTGGTTAATAGCTATTTTAAGAGCAATATGATGTATTACTTGGGGCTCTCTCGGGGGAAACCCGGGGGGCTCCTGTACTTAAACCATTTAAAATGCCGTGGCCACGGTCACACTTGGCCGTATTCAAACAGCACTCACACACCCCCGCCCCGACACACACACCCCCTCTGCTCCTGAATTTAATGGGAAATTAACCACACAGAGCTGTATTTAAATTCAAACTATAATCTTGGTCAGACAATGAGTAAAACATGCAGGTTTTTAACAGTGGTTCCCTGGGTATTAGGTCTCAGGCTAAAGAGATGTGCGCGATTGCAGTCCCTGTAGTGTCAGTTGAATAAGGTTAGAGCGGCTCACTATGAACCAGTTAACTAAATAATGACTTTTTAGCCCCTTGCTCGATATGTGGCAATTAGAAATGGTCCGTTGTGACATAATGAGCACATTGTTGCTGGCTTCAAGCCGCATTAGTCGGTTCTTTTTTCTGCTTCGGTGCAGAGAGCTAAAATCTCACACATTCGACATAATGTTACATGTTAAGTTAATATGGATAACGTGCTATCGAACTAATGTCCACAGATGACGCAGAACAATATCAGCATCATTCACGTTTTAACTTCACTATGTTCACCAGCTTGTCTCTAATGTTTCTTTCACACTGTAAAAAAAACAAAAAAAAACATTTAAAAAACTCACCATAACACCATAACACCATAACGGTCCCTTAGTGCCTCTGAATGCCATATATAGAGCCTTTACTTCATGAAGAGAGTCTCTGCTGAGACCATACACATAACATAGATTACCTTGGCAATGTTCGCCAGAAGTATAGTTATTCATGTTGACTAATTGCTATTATTCTTAATATTGCAGTTTTGAACCTCCTTAAGTGATATGTAGTTTTCCTTTCATTGTTTTTCTGCAAGCCATAAATACAATTAAAAAAAAAAAAAAAAGTGTTTTCTTGAAATGTTTACTAATATAACCGGTTTGTAATGATTAAATTCAGCATTAGATTGATAATGCTAGCTAGAGTTATGCACATTACACACTACTTTGGTATTTGAGATGTGGGGGTTGGTCAAGTTTTTTCCCTATTTCTCAAACCAAAACAAATATAATCAATTTTATTCATATAGCCCAACTACACAATGACATTTTACAAGTTGCATTGACAGATTATCTGATACACATTATGATATATGTAAAGTGTGGATCCAGGAGAGGCATCGCCAAGTGGAGCCTGTGCCACACCACCTTCTGTCCACCGGGGTGACCTGGAAGAAGACACACAAGATGATTAGTAATAGATGGAGAGATCAGAGTGAAGAGGCATCAAACTTTTCAGAAAAACAGATATGAGGAGAGGGTGAAACAGAGGAGAGCAATGATCCAGTGGAGGTATTTCTCCCATATCTTACACAATGTCCATCCAAATCTTAACAGACTGGAGAAGCCAACAGAAAAGGGCTACATGATAATGAGTCTGATAAAATAGCTCCGTCAAACCTTCCAAAACAATAAAGCAAATAGTAGCAGCAATACAGGTAGTATGTCTGTAAAACCAGCCGCACTGCAATGACAAATAGGCCACAACGCTGTTCCATACTTGAGTGTATGCGTGTGAGAGGTCACTCCTCAATGGTTCGTTTTGTTCGCCCTACAACCCCAAAACAATTCAGCTCCATTCCAGCTAACAAAACGAAGGAAAACTTGAAAGTCTGCAGATTCTCCCAAAAAACAGCCAAACTGGCCATAAATGTGATTTTGA
Organism: Sparus aurata; assembly: GCF_900880675.1. Taxonomy (NCBI): domain Eukaryota; kingdom Metazoa; phylum Chordata; class Actinopteri; order Spariformes; family Sparidae; genus Sparus; species Sparus aurata. Next base: position 21,965,033 of record NC_044202.1, on the reverse strand, counting down.
AAAAACACACTTTCAGTGCTTTCAGTGCCAAGACTTCCACATTTTATTCTTTGGCATACCGCAACCTTTATCCACTTCAAACACTAAACAGCCACTATATCATTACAATTCCTCCCCCTGACACAGACACGATGCGAGGCTTTGTTTTTTTTTACAACAAGCTGACTACAGTGACGAGGACATCATAACGCGATCTGATGCAGAGGGTAAACCTGCCGTCAACCTTTCTGTCCTCCACTGACCAAACAACAATCTCAAAGCTCTCAAATCAAACACAAATTATATTACATCACACAGCCTTCTCTCCCTTTTGTATCAAGAAACTAAACAGCTAGAGCATTATTGCGCATGCACACATTGCGATGTTGAGGCTAAAACAATATATCGTGCAGCACTTCAACAGAACAACCATGTCATCTGCAAAAAAACAGAGGCCCAGTTCTTAGGTTCCTTAACCAAACACTTGCCTCATCACAGCTCAGATCCTGTCCATGAATATCACCAACAGGATTGGAGACACGGGACAACCCTGGTAAAGTCCAACACCAACTGGAAGCATGTTTGACCTTTTGTCAAGTATACAAACACAGTTCTAATGTGGTTGCTAATAAAGGGACTGGATAGATCGTTGTATTGATCCCGGTGCCCGATACTCCTGCATTACCCCCCACTGGACACCCCGGGGGCCACGCTCATTGGTCTTCTTCAGGTCTATAAAACACATGTAGACTGGATGAGAAAACTCCCATGGCCCCCCAGCAAGCGTGCAAGGGTAAACTGCTGGTCCAGTGTTCCACGACGAGAGGGGCATTCACATTTTGTGTTGTGTTATAACTCCTCTCAGAACCCTTGTGGAACATGTTGCAAATTACAATCCTGTTGTCTAAACGACGGTATGTTTGTCTCTAGATACAACACTGTATGGTTCTACACAGGAGCAGTAGTTTGATGTCATGAGTGCTTTAATGGCGTGCTGCACTTCTTCTTCTTCTTCTTCTTCGTGTGTAATTATTGACGGATTGCAAACCAACTCTAGAGAATCACGCTACCACCTACTGTGACGGAGTGTGTGAATGCTGCACTCGTTAAGTAGTCCAAAAAAAATTGGCTTTGTATCATCATATATATATACGTATATATATATATATATATATATATATATATATATATATATATATATACATATATATATATATGATGATACAAAGCCAATTTTTATATATATGCACACACACACACATTATATCACAATATCATAATATATATATATATACATTTATTATCTCAATTAGCTTCTAAATGCAGTGGATTTTGCGCAGTTTTTTTTACCTGTATCCTCATCTCACATGACAGATTTCTATCATTGTGCTTTGGTCTCCTCTAATTGATCTAAGCTGTTAATGTTGCTTGTTTCCTTTTGTCCTATGTCATCAGTGTTAAAACTTACATTCTTAGTGACACCACCCTGACCAGGACCTGTTCTCAATGCTGTGAATTATCTGGAGATTCAGGAGGGATAGTAATATTTTTCATTGTGTTTATTTTTATGTATTTATTTGCCTTAGTATATTGTATATTTTTATTTTTTTATATATACATATACATATACATATATATAATTTATTTTTTTCCTTTTTCATATACAAATAATGAATATGATATTTAACAGTATCTTTTATCAGTCTGAGCAACACAAATCTGTGGATTTTGGGTGTACTTTGCACCTTTTAGCCCATTCTTACAAACACAGGAATACCTTCAGTCATGCATGCTTGCATAGAAGTGCACATGCAGACACTCACAAGCACACACACGCAGACATACTAATAGAAAAACGGGGGAATCCAGGGCCCAGCTGTTTGGGCCACCACACATGGCCAGTAGAAATGGGGGGAGCAGAGGAAAGTGGCCCCACAGCAAGTGTGCTCACTGGAGGGTGAAGTGACCCAGAGAGGGTCCCTGGGGCCTCGGAGAGGTTTAAGTCAAATTCTAAGTTTAAGCCTAGGGTGTATGTGTGTGTGTGCATGGGGAAATCATGCCCCTAGTACAAGCCACATCTTTATGACCATTATGTTTCTGTGTATAAGTGCTTGCAGGGCGTGTGTGTGTGCATTCTGTGTGATCAGGATTTAATGGTGGCTGCAGCCCCAGTCTCAGCCTCGGTAATGAATGAGCTATTACCTAATGCAATCTGAAGAATGCTTGGCAGCGGCAGGCCGAGTTGGCACCGTGCACTAGGAGCCCTTTCCAACATGCAGCAGCGATGCCATCTTATTTAGAACTGGCGTTTGTCGCTATGCGAGATGGGGGCCAATGTGTGCTCTGCCCTGATTGTTTGAGTATACTATCATTAGCAGGCTGGCTTTCAATGAGTGTTTCATCCCCGAGACAAGTGTTTGTTGAATGCTTACCAGGGTTACACTGGTCAAAGACTTTCCAGCACTTAGGATGTGATTACAACATGAAAATGACATTTTTAGACCTTATTTCTTGTTCTATTAATCAAACAGAAACCATCACATATCCAGATCAGTGAAGACTGTTTGTGGTAAAATAAGGGACACAAATCAATTTTCAGTCTTTAGACTGGACACATACATTGCTCAAACACATACAGCAGTCAGATGAAGGTAAAAAAAACAATATTCACACTCAAACGTACCCTACCATGTTTTCATGCTGTAAGCAGAGCATTATGTGCCACAGCTGCTTGTTTAAGTGTGTGAGGTGTGTGCACGTATGTGTGTGTGTGTGTGTGTGTGTGTGTGTGTCCATGTGTGTGTGTGTTGGGGAAAACAGGGGTGTGTACATCTGAGCATATGCACTCGTTCACACACATTCACTTGAATGAGTAATAGAATACATTTGGCATGTCGGCAAAGGCACATGTACACACATGCCTCCCTAAATACCACTCACACACATTGAGAAAGTCTCTCTCTCTCTCTCTCTCTCTCTCTCTCTCTCTCTCACCCGCACACACACAAACAAACACAAAATGACAAAGGTGTGCGTCAAAATAAAAGTTTGCTTATTTTGTCAGTGTCATCATACTGCCCTCTTTTGTCAGCGAGAGTCAGAGAATGCAATAGAAAACATCCGTTGGTCTCTCCTCTCTGCCTGTCAAGCAGAATTTTACTTTAAGCATCATTTAATGCTCCACTGGATGGATTCTTGTTTATATTTGCATTTTATAGATTTTTTTAATCTTTTTTTTTAGAATTACCACTTCTTCACACCTACAGTAGTAAATAGTGCCACACGAAGGAGAGTGTGTGTTTGTGTGCTTCTCACAGAAAGAATCTAATAACGGTAAAATTAGAATGCAAGCGGCGAGAAGAAAATTACCCTCAGCTCCGTGATTTAAATGTAACCCTGGTTATATATGCAGAGCCCAGTAATTGTTCATCAATAGTGTATTGACTTTTACATCCAGTCACTAACCTCTGTGGCTTTACTGTTCAGCCAGCAGTGTCCTCGTGTCAATCACGCTGGTCGGTGATCATTTAAAGCCGACATCGACAGCTCAATCGTCAAATCAAAAATTGAACTGAGGCTGATTTTTATGGAAATGTACAGTGTTGGAGCTACATATCTTAACACATCAGGAGAGAGCATAGACTGGCCTATAGGACATTTTAAATCTTACATATTCCCTTCAGCATATGGACACGCATTCCAACATAATTAGTCTTTAAACTGAGCCATTAATCGTCATCAACAAACATTTATTGGTTTTATTGTTGTGCAGAGCATTGTTATGCAGGACACCACTTATAATGAAAACCATGTTCACAGTCAGAACATGTTATGGTGCTATTTCACCTGAGACATTCATTCACAATAATTCATTTCATTGCGTGTAAAGAAGACATGAGCGTTCTTGAATTTTGTGGGGTTTATCAAAATCACTGTAACCCTGAATCAACACCACCCACCCTCACTGATACATCATGAAACAAATACAAAGTACCTCCATACACTACACGTACAGTGAGCTCACAGCTGATTTATCCGGTTATAAATCCTACTTTTATCAATGTTATTAAGTTTAGTTTTTTTAACCCTTATTAGCAAAAAAGTTCACCTGGACTTCTATGTTCATCATAAATGATGGTATTATTTGCTGTATCACTCTGATGAACTGGCAGAAAAAGAAAAGTTTGGTGGCGGAGAGAGAACAAGCTCATTAACACGTGCGTCTCAACAACAAAAGCATCGATCTGTCAACTTAGTAACAAAGTTACTATACTTACCACATAAACATGTGCATAAACTCAGTTAATGTGTTTACGCTACAGAAATATAGGCTGAAGGTCCGGTCACTGGTCAGAACTGCTCCCGGCTCACCCCGATAAATAACTAGCGTGTTCGATATCTAGAATTCAAAATCTGACACGAGCACGATTGTCATTACTTCATTACATTCACAATAGCCAATGAGAGAGGTATCCCGGAGCAGCTGACGGTGTTGCCAGGCAATAGTTTACAACCCTTTCCCTTCAGACTAACATTAGCTGGCATACTACTAATGACAGATATTAGAACTGACAGTTAAAACCTCCCCTCCTGTTCTCATTAAAGAATAGACTACTTCCTGATCCATACTTGTTTCTTCTGCTTTTGATTTTTCACTGCAAAGTGCCAATGTTTCTACAGCGAGTTGAGATCACATGAGAGGTGGTGCATCGCTCCCACTGGCATTATAATCCTGATAGTGTCCTGCAGAGTGTGATGACGTTTTGTAGTATGTGCAGGTTTGAGATTAGAGTGAAAAACATCTGTAAAGTTGGTCTTTGTATGTGTGATAAAACAGATTTCACAGTTGGTCAGGATTTGAAAAGTCCTGTAGTCTGAGCCCGGTGGGGAGCTCTGGTGGACATGCACATCTGTACACTGGCATTTCGAAGTTTGATTGTTGGTGTCGTTGGTGCAAAGACAACCAGATCATTTCTGTTTTCCTCAAAGTCGTTTATAACAATATGAGTTTATTCATCTTTCAGTCTGTGATAGAAGCGGATCTCCAGTCCTTTCCCCAGCGTGTCCAGTGGCAGATGAACTGCACCGGTTCATAGGTGACCAGTGTAAATGCTGATGCTTTCATTATTCTATATCCATTACATTGTGCAATTAACATGTACTACATAATGATATGTTGAAGCAGAGGACTCATCTAATGCCAGTTTAATGTAAAAGATTAAAAAAAAAAATCAAACATCAATAAAAGCCTTTTTACTGCTGACTTGATAAAAACTGAGATTTTATTTTATTTTTTTAAAAGGTTTTTTATCTTTTCATTTTTTATTATTATTATGTTAGGTGCAAATTTCTGCTCACAAATTCTTGATTGAGACTGAAAAGTTTCTCTATTTCTTCTCACTCCCTCATATTTTAAATTAGACAACTTAAAGCTGGAAAAAAAAATCTAAATAAGTTAATTACGAACAAACAAACACTGTCATGTCACATTTTGTGCGTCAAACGATAAAAAAAACCTCAGGTCATGATTTTCTTTACTTCCCCAAAGTGTGAAGGAGCGCAAAACATAGAGATCAGTGGCTTTAATGTTAGTGAAGAAATAAAATGTGTCACTCCTGCATGATAGTTAAAATCAGACAACTAGAAGCTGAAAGAAGATAGACTGTAATGAATTGTTAATCATTTAGAAAAGTAAAACAATTTTAAATGAAACTGAACACTTTGCAATTCATTTGAATGAATTAGTGAGGTTTCACTCTGAAGGAAATTATTCATCTTGGTGTCATAGTACTGAACATGTGATCAGCAGCGGCTGACGGGCCGACAGCCGAGTCCTGCAGCGCTCACTGTCTGCTCCTCACTGTAGGGAGGACTTTTACAGAGAAGGGCTCCTCTACTGGACACTCAGGGTACTCCCCTTCCCTCCCCTCACATCCACTTTCACATTACAGTGTTGTTGATGCTCTGCCTAATTTCTATATGTATTATTTTGACAAGGGGGGGTAGTGGTGGATCAGACTCCCTTTTTTTACCCTATAATCCAGCTAAACTGTGGCTTCACTCATCAAAACCGTTAAACCCAGTCAGAAGCAGGTTCAGCTGCGCTGACTGGCCTCGGCATTGATTGACAGCTTCAGGAGAGGAGGGACGGTGACAGATGAGAGGCTGGACTCGCTGCTGTACAACCTCCACATTATAAAGGGTCATTCACACTCCTCAGAGAAGTTTTGAGAGAACCCAGACATGCGATCACCTGTGGTGATGCAATCCCAGAATTCCATGTTCAATCCCTAAAATGTCCCTGTAAGCTCACAAAATCCTTTACTGGTCATTGCTTCTCTGGCCACTAATACCATTAAATAATCCAATCCACACTGGTTTATCCACTTAGGAGGAAAATGGCTCTTGTGAGCTGACCACTGGGATTTGAGTAAATCCAGAGGGAGCAGGAAGTGAGAGGGATCGGTGGGCACAGAGATGTCTTAGATTTTATAATCTCAAATATGGAATCAGGAGCTTCTTTTAGTCTGAAACATTTAGATTCATGTGCACGTATTCCAGTTTTGTGTCTGCTTGTGTTAAGGTAACTCTACTTCTCTAATACTACCACTAATGCCTCCCACTGAACCTGAATATTTGGATTAATTGCAAGAAGAATGGTTTAACAAAGAAATCCTCTCGTACCACAGCTCACAAGAGATGACCCGAGATCGCCCAAGATTAAGGTGAAAAACACGCAGACAACATACACAAATATAATGATAATAAATATTGGTGTGTTTAAACACAAAATGTTTGCATTGTGACCAGTTATATTGAATGGTGGTTGTTTGAAAGACAGATGTATCTAGAGACATCCTCACACTTTGTTTTTCATTCTTTATAATAGTTACAGCTATGATTTTTTTATTATGTCTCGCTGTATTATCTTTATGCAGCTGTGTGTGTGTGTTGTTCCTGTGCATCTGCTCTTTGTACTCTCAGTTTTATGAAAGCCTTTACATGTGCTGGAAATAAAAAGTCCAGGAGGCTGTGACATGCAGTGGAGACTGTAGTTTGACTGATGGATCCTTGAAAGCCACGAAGACCGTGACAAACATTTCTTGTAGACGTTACATGTCTATAAAATCACACATGGTAACTCCTTGACATGATTTTTCTCAATCATCATTTCAAATGATGTATGAACATATGTGATATAATAATAATTGGCACATCAGCAACATTGTGGGGGGAATACTCTGCTCAGTGTTCTGAGTTATTGTAAAGCAGGCAAGCGTCATAATCTGATGTCAAAATGACCACATCCATTGTGGCACCATGTCTAAAAGCTGCTGCATCAAATAACATAAACCCACTTAATGATTGTCTTACTTCCCCAGAATGTGAAGAACAGTAGAGATCTGTGGCTTCAGGCCGAGGATGGAAATGGTAAACTGTGAGACCTGGTTAGTCAATATTTGTACATACCTGGAAATACATGAATTAAAGGGTACGGTTTTGACCTGCTCCAACTGGAAGGTGTCATCGGATAAGTTTTATCTGTGTGTGATTTGGCGCTAAACAAATAAGTCAATTGATTGACTGATTTAAATAATTAAAGCCAAAAAATAAGTTTTGATCAGTGGTGGCTCAACAATAGGGGGCGCTAAATCACTGCCCCACCCGTCCCACATGAAGAAGAATCATATAGACCTTCACTGAATAAGACTTTACATTTTAAACCTGTTTATTATACAGTTAGTGAGTAACATGTATTATCTGCAATAAAAAAATATAATAAAAAAAACGTAGATGAAAAATGTTCTACGTTGTGTAAAGTAACTGACGTAAGTTTCATATTTCTGGCTCTGGGCGCAAAAGTCTTATGCCACGCCTCCAAGACCCAGAGGCCGTCAGAGACAGCCCGAGAAGGAGCTGACGTAGAAGTTCGTAGAGAGTCGGAGGAGCCTTGTTTGATAGAGTGAGTTGCAGAGAAAACAACGTTCGAGAGGAGAACAATGCAGGAAAAGCTCGGAGTGGCAGATCTCGGACCTGACCAGCCGCACATCGTAAAAAAACAAGCAGAAGACAGAGGAGGGCGGTTCACCCGTCTTTTTCATGAGGCTGGTTTGCTAAGAAGTCGTTGGCTAACTGCATGCAGTGAGGTCGGCGCTGAAGTTTGCTTTCCCTGCCTCCGTTTTCAAACAGCAGGAACAGAACCAGCATGGATCCAGTCAGGTATGACCGATTTGAAGCACTTTGCACAAACAAGTGAAAAGGGCAAGAGCCACATGGAAGATGCTTCGGGTCTTGGCGTGTTTGGTAGAATAGAATGGAATAGAAAGGGATCCGAAGACAACGAGGAGGTTGACGAGAACGAGCACGCCTAAAGTGATAGACTGTAAAGTTGTGTGGTGTGTTTGAGTCAACCCCGAGTGGCCGTGATGAAAGACAACGCTCAGAAAAAGCCCGGTGTTTTCAGGGGACTGGTGGATTTAGTAACATCACTACATGCAGCAGTACAAGAACATCTGCAGAGAGCTGCTGTGTCTGAAGGAACACCTGAGACAGGTCAGAATTAACACTCAGTTTTGAGAGAGCGCATCATTGACGAAATCAGTGATGACTTATTTCAAGCTTAAATGTCAAACATGAGCTGCTTCCTCTCTTGAATGTCATTTGTTCTTCTTGTCATTTTTGATGGTAAATGAAGAGTCTTTAGGTTTTGGACTGACAGTTTGATACACAGGGCTTGCAAAACTTTGGACAAAGTTTACTGTTCCAAATCAGAGTATTTGTATTTGTATTTATCAAAAGCCTAGTGTGATGCCCCAGGATACTTGGGCACATCCTACCGGTGGTACATGGTTAAAACGCATCTGACAAATTATTTTTACTGCCTACTTTTCCACTGCCACTGTTTCCTAACAATGAAAACGGTTGGTTTAACACTGTCCACTTGGAACACTGCGGGGAGCAGAGAGTAATTTAAATTTGAATAATTCCAGTGTAACTGACCTACCGTCTAATAATGAACGCTGTGACAGTTTAAAGTAACGCAGGAAGTGGAGCTCAATCCGACCTGTTCTATACGTCTCTCGGCTTGTAGTTACAGGTCAGGTGTTACGGGTGGTATATTATTTAAAGGTTCGTGTAGTTTGGGTAAAATGTTAATCAGCGGAGAAACTGATTTTTTTCTGCCTAAACAAACTAAATAATCAAACTCTCCTTGTTTTCATGACTCAATAAACTGAATTAACAAAGTGACCTTAAAGGACAACACAGTTTACACCGTTTTACTGTTTTGTTGATATGTGGCGGACCCTGCCACCTTTCCAGCTTCAAACAGTGTTCTGGGAACTTATGAGTCTGAGAACAGCTCGCTTATTCACGCCACAGAAAATACACATTACCGAGTTTCTGAGTATTTAAAGTTGAATTTCTTCAGAGTGCCTCTTTAACTTTATATTTAGAAAGACACAAACTGACACTGATAATGGATGTACGGAAAACAGAGACAAAAACGGTTGCTCACAACGTTTTGCTGACAAGTTATCCGAGATGATTGTGTGAGGAGCGGTCGTGTTCCTCTGCCCCGTTCGTGGTGTTTTCTGTAACCAACCAACTGATCAGGCTATACAATGTGCTCCCTGATTACAGCGGCACGTGCACGCCCTGTGTAGATGGATCTTTGTTGATGAGAGAAAGCCTTTGAAAGAGCTTTTTCGGCCACAATGTGACACCCAGAAGGAAAATTACAGTTTATAACAACTTCAGTCTCATTACCATCAGTTTAACTTGTAATTGCTTAACATCCTGCTCTCCAAAGTAAATGCTCGTGGCCGGATCAGTGTGCGTGCGTGTTGTGAACCCGCCTTGCTGTCTGAATAATGTGCCCTTTAAATGGCATCAAAACTACTGCGGCTTGACTTGAGGCCGGCTTTTTTCGTTGGTCTAAAGTGCTTTTTCTAGTCTGAAACTAGCAATCTCTGTTTTGTTTACGTCTGCTTCCCCCTTTTGAGATCACGTGAGAGCTTCAGCCTGCAGAGCCGTGAAGCCACACCCCCCCTGGCTGCGAGGAGCGGCGTTTGCTGTTTCAAATTCAACACGGCGCTTCATCGGGTCCTCGGCAACAGATCCGCCAAGTGTGAAGTCGATTGGATGAACGGTTCTCGAGATATGTGAATAACATACATACCGATAGGCAGAGAGACTTTTGCTTTATAGTTATAGATCTCTGGCCAATGGCAAAACCTTTCTGACGTATCTACAGCCTTCAGCCTTCATCACCTCTTTCAACAACACTGTCTAACCCGTCACCTCATTCCCAGATCTTGACAAATAAATATTCCATAAAAAACGTGTCCCAAACTACAAAGATAAGACAACGTGACTTCACGGAAGGTTGAGTTCGCTTGTCGGTTTAGCCGTTCGACGCACTTAATCGCCTCCGTTGCGTCAGAGGTTGGACCGCAGCGCATCATGGAGGCAGATGGCTCATGCTCTCTCCGAGACCCGGCAGTTCAAGGATCAGCTAAAGGACATCTGAACCCTGCCCTTGCTTTTAGTGAAATTACGAGCTCATATTTTCCAGAGGGTCGTATGTCACGCATGTCACAGAATTCGAGCATTCATCCTCCACCTAGGCAAAGTCCTTCACAGGGGAAGCCGAGCTGTTGGACACGGAGCCCTGCGCCGACGACGCCCGCCGTAGACAAAAGGGGGCCTCTCCTTCGCTGTCAAGATAACGCCACGGCAGCTATTGTAAAGTCACAAGGCTATTGTGTAGTCGATTTCTCTGCCGGTTTGCAAGGGCCCGCACACTACAGCAGACACGCAGAGACACACTCCGGCACAAATACACACAAAGACGACAGAGAAATGTGACAGAATTGGACGCTTCTACTCCTGTGAAGAAGCTGCTCAGAGGGAAGAAAAAAAAAAAAAAAAAAAAAAAAAAATAGACGGGACCGAGGGGGGAACAAAAGAGGAGCGTTTCAAAAAACACTTCTGAACGGATCAAAGGCGGCGGAGGAGAGAAAAGCATGTGTGCAAAGAGAAAAAAAAAATAAAATCAGAAATAGGGAGTAAACAAGCCGAAATGGAGTGAATGGTTGAGCGAAGCAGGGAAAGAGAGGTGTCATAGCATCTTAACCACGTCCACAAGGTGTCTTTTCCCGCTGCACAGGCGACGCCAGGTTATCGCATGGCAGAATTGACTTTTCTCTTGGTATTACAGAAGGCCGGCAGCTGTTTTTTTTTTGCGCTGCGACAAGGCAGCTGCAGCGGAGTGAGGAGATAACAACCAGAAGGAAAAAAAAAACAACAAGCCTTCCTCCTTCACCTTCTTGTCTTCTTCCCTTTCGTTCTTTCTTTCTTGACTGGGGTGTTCTCAGGGCGGTGACGATCAGACAAACCCACGAGGTTGCCCCCGCTCTCCTCCTCCCTCTCACCAGAAAGATGCAAAGGCCGCGGCGACAAACTAACATCCGGCCCGGCGCTGCAGTTATTGTCCCAGAGACATTTTGTGGGACAGTGTGAATTTTGCACCGTGTTTACTACAAACACTGGCCCGCCATTGCTTCCTATCAGGTCATGAGAGTGTTCACGCATTAATGAATGTCTGTTTACTCCCTCAGTACAGATGCAGTTTTAGACATTTCTATGGTTAAGATTACTTGTACAGGATGAATATAACAGGCCGATGGTAGAAAAAGATTGTTGACCGGTGCTGGACAGAAAGAAAAGCTTACAGAATACGGGGGGAGCTGTAGAGCAGGCCGCCCGACTGTTGGAAGGTCGACGGTTCGATCCCGGGCTCCAGCTGTCCTTTGGCAAGACACTGAACCCCAACCTGCTCTCTACAGCTGGATGGTGTGTGAGTGTGTGTAAATGCTCAGTGCTGTATAACAGAGCTTCCTGGAGTGAGGCCTGTAGATCCAAAGTCCAAAAAAAAAAAAAAAATGCAAAAAAAAAAAAAAAACGTATTTATTAAATTGCTCTTTATGTATTTTCAAAAGTGTGTATCTGTTCTTTTTATGTTCATAACATATGTATATATGAATGTGTATTATATATAAATACATATACACAAAGACAACATTTTACTTTGGCTACCATTAGGAAGGGCTAGCTAATCAGCTACCTCCACCATGATTGCATTCTTGCTTCAGCTACTTGATAGACAGCAGAACGAGTGATTAAGTGTAATTTTTGGAGCACTTTGCTACGTGCTGTTTTCACAAAAAATTTAACATTTCAATGATTTAGGAGGAAAAAAAAACAAACAGTTTCTACACAATACAAAGTCAAAAGTCTGCTCTCTGTTTATGTGTGTTTGTAGAACAGAACAGACAAAAGGCTGAATCGAGCAAAGTCGTGTGGAGGTCAGAGCAGACATTTTGTCTTCAGGTGAGTTGAAGCACAAAAACACATCACTTTGTTCTCTTTGTGCTCTGACTGCGCTGCCTCTTCCTCCTCTGAATATGCCTTCGTACCCGCTGATAGAATTACACCCAGATTCCACTTTTGATCACAGAGGGGAGGCAACAATAACACATAATGAATACAGCCACCTAATAACCAGATGCTGGAAATACTCCTCACACAATTTAGCCATTTCGCAATCAAATGGGAGCTTCTCGGGGGCAAACGCTCTTAATAGCGCCGCGATACAAATTGACCGCGCCGGAGGAAACGGCAAACAAAAAAACTGCGTTCCCTCATCAGCCTTTCAGTTTCCAGGTACGTGAAACAAACAGAAAACGGAGCAGACACAGATAATGGCTGTAGGGTTGCTGAAGTTTTATGTTTTTTTCAGCTGACCTCAAACTGCAGACAAGAGAAAGAGAAATGGCTGAACACACGCCTACATGCAGCGTCTGACTGCACGGCAGGTCGACAGCTGTCCCGCTCTGCTAATGTTGCTGCAGCACAATACCCAAGATCCCGTGCGTCTGTTTTTCACCTGATGATGTAAAGCTAATGAACAGGCGCTCTTTCTGTACACTTTATTTTTTTTTTTTTGTCCACCCATTGCACTCACACGCCCGACAGTCCGGCGTAATTGATACATCTTTCTCTTCTTTTGACTTTTTTTGCAGAGGCGGTTCAATTATTCAATCCCTCCACCAAAGAGAGAGGGGAAAGAGATCCTTTACGCCACAAAGCCTCAACACACACTGTCAGAGTTAATGAAAGGAGCAATCAAACATTTTACAGAAAACCAAATATGCACACGCGTCTGCGGCAATTTATTGATACATGTTTTAGAGCGAGGGACGGACGAGAGAGAGGGGAAAGAACAGGATGCTGGGGGGAAAAGAAAAAAAAACACAAAAAAAAAAAAACTGAATTAGATATTTGATGAATATTTGTCCATTGTTCCTGGGAATGGAAGTCGCCATCTACTTAAGAGGATCGGAAGAGGAAATAAGTCAAGCTCCTCGGAGTGCGGGGTGTGGCACAGCGGCATTAAGTGGCGTAATTAATAGTATTCTCACGTATCGGCAGAGTTATTAGGGTGCAGAGAGAAAGTCGCACCTAAAGAGGCTCTTGAATTGCACTCCAAGATTTGTCACTTCCAGCAGTCGAGTAATAGCTCATTTGAAACTGTTGACCCCAGTTAACAGAATAAGCCCAACTGAGCTCTTATTGAATTAGTTCATGTTTAAATGGGTTAAATAAAACCCAACGTTCCTGCACACACACACACACACACACACAGATAGAGACAGATGCATTTTCATCTTAAATAAGTCACCAACTCATACGTATTATTAGCAGCTTCCGGTCACGTCAGAATAACTGCATTGAAATAACATTTTGGTTTTTTTTTCGTCATCAGTCTCACACAGACACGCTTTCCTTCTCCAATGTCACCCGGCAGAAAATTAAATGTACAGATAATAATAATAAAAAAAACTGAATAAAGGATGATCTTTGATAAGCATCCATTGTTGAAAATAACCTGAAAATATCGGGAAATGTCACACATGTGGAGGGGGAAAAAAAAGAATCCACTATAATACACTTGAGGAAATATTTGCCAATCTAAAAATTCATACGGTAAATGTTAGCGGTGAAACAGCGTGCTGCCAATAGAATCCAATTAAAGAAAACCTCACAGTGTTTTTGAGGATTTTCACAGGAATGCCAGTAACTGGAGATATCGGTGCATAAATTAACTGCAGCGGACTTAATAACACATGAAAAAAGCACGAGGCAGAAAGAAAGGAAGAGCAAAGAGTTGTGGGTAAACAGGGACGAATGGAGGTGGAGAATTCTTTTTTTTTTTTTTTTTTTTTATCTTACACCAATAACTCCAAAGTAAAAAAGAAAAAAAAAAAAAAATATCTATCAGACACTCACCGAGCTTCAGGCTCCTCCATCTGTCTCTGCCGCACACAAACACACACACACACACACACACACACACAGGTAAACACACACTCTTCATCCGGCCTTTGGGGTCCAGTGGGAGCAGGTTCAAGGTGTCTCCTCTCTCGGTTCTGGTCATCCTTCAGCCCGGAAATTCTTCAAGACACACACGTATACATGCGCACACACATACAGCGAATATCACCAGACTTTAACGTGTTTCCTAAATTCTGCCTCAGAAGTTTTTGCGCAACACAAAAAAGCCGCATTTCCTCCTCCTGTGAATCAATTTTCTTCTTTTCTTTGCCCCTGTTTTAGTGATAGAGAAGGGGGGGGGGGTGGCTCCTGTTTTATGCTTTGCACATGAATGTGATGCACACACTCTGCTTGCTCATATCTGCCTGCATTGTACGTGGGTGGGTATAAATCCTCATCTTCCTGTGTATCCATTAGTAATGCAACACTCTAAAAATAAAGTGTGCCCTGGCGTATCAGTGTCTCTGAACATGTTGCCTGTGTAATCACGTTTTATATACAGTACTTCTTTTTTATCTGGCGCAGGGAGAGAGAGAGGAGGGATGGAGGGGAGTTCTTGCAGGCGTCTCCGTGGTGTATTGTGGGTGCTGGAGCTCTGCATGGGTGTAAAGATGGCGGCGATAGGCCAATTGTGAATGGAGGAGTTTTACCTTTTTCCATATTTTTTTTTTTTTTTTCAACCAAAAACTAGTATTATACCAGCGCGGCGGGCTACATTGTGAAAGGTGAGATAATTCCCATTTTTAAAATTCCATTTTTCCTCCATCTTTTCCGTCCTCTCCCCTTCCTCTCTGCTGCACTGACACAAATCAGCATGCTTAGAATAAACTGCATAAGTTATCAGCTCCTTGGAAAGCAACGCATAAGGCGGGGGTGGGGGGGGGGGGGGGAGCAGCATCAGAAAAAAAAGGAGGAGACAGAGAGAGGGGAGACTTCTATCACTTAATGAAAAATAGCTTCCCTTTTGGACAGAACTTCATAGGGCTGCAATCAAGCCCTGGCCCCCACTTCTTGACGTGCAATCGAGGCAAATCAAGTCAGCATCTATTAATAATATTTCCCTGGCTCCTTTCATTCCAGCGCGTGTCCTACCACTGTCAACGCTGTGATGGAGCACTGCCTTTATCTCCACCCCGGCCTGCTCTGTCACAGTGATAAACAATTCTAACAAGAATCAGAATAAAGATCTCCCCAGTAGACTCCCGGAGATAGAGGGGGCCCTTTTCTCTCATTTTCTAGATGGCAAAATTTAATCTAGTGCCTAGCCCCCTCCGCCACCACCACCACCAACGTATACACACACACACACACACACACACACACACACACTCCACCCAAATTCCCCCTTTTTCGTCTCCCTCTCTCCTTCTTCCTCCTCCGCCGCCCTACCCATTTTCCTTTTTTCTTCTCTTCCTCTTCCCTACTCTTTTTTTTTTTTCCAAGCGTCACATTCAAAGACATGCAAATTTTCTCAGAGCTGAGACCTGATGGAGTTGGAACTCAGAGTGAATGTCAAAGGGAGTGAAGGGAAGGAGGGAAGGAAGTAAGAAAGTAGCAGCGTCGCCGAGCAATACATTAAGATGGAAGTGGGGGCTCGCCTTTTTTTTTTTTTTTCCGCATGGGTAGAAGATTTTTCCCACTCGGGTGTTAACCTGTGGGGTATATTTCCTGCCTCAACATTTAGACAGGGAAACTATGGAGGTGATGAAATAATAAACGTTAAATTGTAAGCACAAATGTGAAAAGCAAAGTTTCATGAAGTGAGTCTTCGAATGCAAATAGCCTAAAGTGAAAGAAGTCTTTCTTGTGTGTGCTTAAACAGTGTGATGGAAGGAACGGTATGGAGAGGAAGGAGAGGCGTTTCTAAATCTTAACAATTCACTGCTCATGTTACGCTGCTGCTAAATATGACTTCTAAATGTCTCTTTTACAAGCATAATGACGATTTTACACCCAATTTTAGAACTGCACTAATCAGTGTTTCTATAGAAACCATGAATCAGATGATCCTGTGAACAACACACAGAATCATCTCTAACTCCGTAGTCTCCCTCGGCTCTACGGAGCGTTTTAGTGCCTTTCAGCTTGTTGTTTTGGTTTCACGGTTTACAACATTACTGTTCTGGTTCGGTCTCACCGCTCTCATCATCCTTGTGGTTGTTTTTTTTTTGCCAAAGCAAACTGCAATACCACACCGGTACGGACCTGAATAGCAACAGAATAGAAAACAGTGGTGCACTTAGTGGCTAAGCACCCAGCTGTGTCTCTCAAGAGGTGGTGGAGACCAAACCAGAGCTCAAAGCAGAGTGAATATTGAACAGACATTTGTGTGTAAATACGCAGCAGTTAGTTAACATCAGTGTCAGCTTGGCCTGACCGTTATCAGTCACACGCCTGTAATGTTCAGTTTGTTCAGAACTTCCGGCCTCATGTGGCCAAATGAACCACATAAAACCAAAAAAAAAAAGCATTCTTTGAGTTAACACACCCAAAGAATGTGTAGTTGTTGCTCCATCTACAGCCTTGCAAATGAGCTGAAGCACTTATTTATTAGCATTTAAATTTTAGGTTCCTGATATGGGATTATACTGATTAGAAATCTGTTACAGTAGATTTATATGATTTTGCATACTGACAAAAGTTTTGGCACTATATTATGCTTATTGGATTATACAGCATTAATGGCAAGGTTAAACATTGAAACAACAAAAAGGCAATTTGCACATTTCTACCTTTGGAAAATCCTACCTGCAATTACAAAAAAACACAAGTAGAATGTGCCGGTCTTGACTTGGATTGTCTAACTTTCCAAAATCTCACAGCATCAGAATAGTAATGACAAAGAAAAAGAAAGGTGACGCTCGGAGGATTGACTTTGGGGTGTTGCATTCCTGGGGCTTCATTTATAAATGTATAAATGTTGCAGACGCACAAAAGAAAGCGTACGGCACTTTCTAAGCAAAGTGTGTGATTTACAAAAAACCTAACTTGACAGGAGAATGTGTGGTCCTTCTCTGATCAATGGTATGCACGTGAACTGGAGTACTCACACATAATTTAAAATAATTACTAAAAACTTATATATATTCTTAGGCATAACAACCCCTCAGAAATGTTCTGTAATAACTAATACACACCTTCATTTAATGTAATCTATTCTCAAAAAATAACAAGGGACAGAATAGGACACAGTTCATGGAGATATGAGTTCATAGATATGGAATAGTTCTTTTCACCTGTTTGTTGCACAGGTGAGACAATAATCCACTGACTGTAATTTTAATATTAATATCGTTCAGTGTGCAGCCTTAATTACATGAAACAGTATTTCTTTTAACTCTAACCTGCTGGCTGCTGGAGCGCCAACACGCAGCAGCTGATAAGGAAATGTCACAAAATGTTTGAACACAACTTGCTGTTCTGTTACACGTGACAACTCAACGGATGTTTGGCATTATTAACGTCCACACAGTGTGTCCACCAAACTTCTTGTCTCTCCGTGTTTTTTTGTGATCAAATTCATGCTGTCACTGTGGATTAATTTTAATTAGGGGTGTTCACCAACTCTTTATACGAAACTACGAAAATAAAGAAAGCAAAAGCTGTTCAACATTCCAAGTGGATTGTGATTCATAACGGTACGTGCATGTTCACTATTTTATAAATCAGGATATTTGTATCTGTAAGGGCTGTCTGTGTGTCCCCCATACGGCAACTTTTGACATGAACGCTACGCCCGAGGCCCCTGGTTAGTGTTGACGATTGTATCAAATGTATAAGTAACCTCTTGATTACTTGGTAGAATAAAGAGTACGCTTGCTGGCAGGCACTGGTACAGTCTGATGCAGCATAAGTGCCCTCTAGGGTGCCCTTGTAGTTTATAAAATGTGATACAGAACCATATAGGTCGCCCTACATGTTAGAATATTAGTTATACATGTTAAATGACAAGTTAGTTAGAGTTAACTCCCTCTACGTTACATAAGAGAAAAATCCTGAATGTTTCACAGTGTCACAGCCGGAGCAAAGGAACTGCTCCGTAGTCTTGGTGGGGTACAAATGTAGGGCAGGTCTGATTATTAGCAATTCATAATTACTAATTGTAATTATTACAATTATTATTAATCAATAACATAAAATAACAATAAGGAGCACCACCCTGGAATCAAGAACCAATAACTAGACAAGAAAACAGTCTCAGGAGAAGGATGTTCACTAAACAATTAAAAAATATATAACATTAAAGAAACAGTGAAGGAAATTAATGCTATTAACCAGCTATTATCACACTGCATATGCATGAATTATCACAAACTGCTCTGCACAATATAATGCAATGTATTAGTTTAAGTGTGTGTGTGTGTGTGTGTGTGTGTGTGTGGGTGTGTGTGTGTGTGTGTGTGTCAGAGACAGATAAAGGAAGAGCCAAGATGGTGGATGTGATCTCTCTTGAGAGATGACATCACAGGACTGTTCAAGATGGCGGGCACGTCACGCTGCAGTCTGGTCAGTGGAGGTGACCGTGCGAGGCTTGAACAGAACAGAACAGAACAGCACCTGCTGACCTAACTTGTGCCTGTCAACACTACAGCTGACCTCCGAGGTTCAGAATTTGGTACACGTCACCCGTGTCTGCTTGAGCATTGGATTGGAGACAAAGTTAACCGTCACGTGATCTCTTCACCAGAAGTTTGCCTGGATGCACGTAGGTGTATGAGCATACAAATACACACGGAATCTCAAGTATCTGCCCAGACACTAATTAAGCCTCACTTGTGACGGCACTCCTGGAGGTTAGCATACATCCAGCTCATTTCCTCGGCAGGGATGAATGGCGTAGTCCCTCTAACGGGCAGACGGTGGCTGTTCTTGTAGCGGAGGAGACAACTGACTCTGGGCAGAGAAAAGCTGTCCGCTTCTTGCTGAGGGAAATCCTCCTACAGGGATGAGAGGCTGGATCATGCAGCATCTCCTCTGGATCTAGAGCGTGTTTGGTAAATACAAGGAGGTCTGTAGCTGGCCCAGTGAGGTTAAAGTCTGCGGCCCAGGCAAAGGTAAAATCTGTTTGGATTGGTTGCTCATTTAAAGCCTTTGGCTTACATGCAGGTTTTCTATTGTTAGGACCATGTGGTGAGGTCCCAACAGTCTGTATCTTTTGTCAGATGACAGCACGATGAACAAACTGTTGTCTTTTAATATCCTTTAGGCTCCTTCACGAACATCACCAGTGTACCAATGATGCTCTGGGCGATTATTATCACCTGCTCTCCTGGGCCGTGGCATGTCCTTACTATACCAGTTTGTGATATTTTCAGTCAGGATGCTTTCTAGTGCTTCAGGTTCCCAGTGATTGTTAACTGTACACCTGCTTCACCTCAGCTCCACTGATGAAGACAGGGGTGTGTGACTTTGCCTCCGTCTCTCTAGAATACAATACAATAAGACAAAAGATAATCAGCTGCCTGGTTCTGCTGATGTCGTGCACCACTCTGCAAGACTGTTGACTTCCTTCCAACATAAACTGTCATTGTTGTTTGTAATGCAGCTGATGGTGGTGGGAGAGCAGTCATGGGTGCACAGTGTGAACAGGAGGGGGCTGAGCACACAGCCCTGGGGGGCCTCCGGTGTTGAGCACTAATGTAGATGAGGTGTGACTGCCAATCTGAATGTATGTGGTCTGCTTGTGAGTAAGTCCAGTAAGTTTTTTGATATGCTGGAGAAGCAGTTCCTCAAAACACTTTATCACACTACAGCAACATACAAGAAAGGTCAGAGCAGACTCCATCACTTAAACTTATAAGCTGATCAACTTATGAAGAAGGCGTGCTATATAGGATGCCCTCTTGACCCAGTTCAGGTGGTGGGAGAGAGTGCGATGATGGACGAGCTGTCGTGAGTGTGTGACGGAGAGGTAGCGCAGGTCCTGTCTTCCTGCTGCTGTCAGACTGTACAACCAGCACTGCTGCCAATAGTCCTAGCATGTGACCTAGCATATGACATAGCTTTGTGCGCTATGTTATAAAAGAACACTTTCTCTGTTTTGTTTTTTGTTTTTTTTGGCAAAACGCTATTTATATACTGTGTATATGAGAGTTCTATTTTATATTTCTATTTTTTATCTCCTACTTCTTGCTTTTTTTATTGCATTGTTTATTCTTTTAATATTATTACTGTTTATTACAATTCCCTGCCCTTTGGCTGCTGTGAAGTAGAAATTCCCCTGTTTACGGGACAAATAAAGGGAATTCTGATTCTGAATCTGATCTAAGTTAAAAAGCATAGCACATTGAGCTGAAATTACATGATGATAATGCTAGCCTTAAAGACCATGCAGAACGCAAACATACTGGAACAACGGGGACGTAGTGCAATGAGCCTAGCGCAACACATCCTACGCCAAAATGGAATTAAAATTAGAATGTGTATGTCCCTTGGCTGTGTGTCAGGGCTGTATGCAATTTACTACTTATCAGTAACCAGAAGACATGGGCAACCCCATAACAGGTTGATTTGTATGTAATGTAACATAAAGCCAGGGAGTGCTCTGGTGCTAAATACTGACAAAGGGGTCTGGTGATACTGATACTGGCGACAAGTGTTCTTGCCTGTGTTCCCAGTGCTTCTTTGGTTTTTGCAGACAGCCAGTTTTGATTTTTTAGATTACATCTTCTTTAAAGCCAGCTTGTGGTGTATTTACCTGCTTGCTTTGGTGTTTTTGCATTTGGGTTCTCTCATTTTTGGCTCCTTGCCATTATCTGTCTTGCACTAGCACCATAGATGTATGATGAGACCTGGATAAAGTGTTGGAGCCATTCATTACTATGAAAGATGCTCATAGGCTTTTTGAAGCCAAACCAGCTCGAGTTCCTGGGTATGAAAATATCTTGATTTTCCGTGTTGTGGGGCCCACAGAGTGTGCCGAGACTTCCACCAACCGAGCCGGTTAACTTCCAGTTTTGCTCCCGATTAACTTGAAGAGGAATATTGGACCAAATGAATCAAATTATTTATCAAACTTTTCACAGATGCTTCTGTCACAATGTAAGTGATGATGTTATTACACAACAGGAATTTTTCTCATTTTCATTAACCTTTTTTTTTTTCAATTCACCATGGAATAATACACAGATCTTAATGAAAGATCCACGCGATAATAAGATTATGATTCCGTTTGCCTAATCCTTCCAAGGAGTGCCTTTTTTTTTTTTTTTTTTTTTTTTTTTTTTACATCTTCAGTTTGTTGTCACAGTTTTGTTAACAATGAAACTACGTTGTCCAGGGTGCAAATAGCATTTTTGGCTACGGACACATGGGTACAAATTGCATCAGTCTAAAAATAGTTAAAGACAGACAATATCTATGTTCCTGGACATTATGACAAAACACAGTAGATAAGAGGTAAGAAGCCCTCTGGGGCAACTTTTACGCCTTTCAAGTGGCGAAATTATAACCATAAAAATGCCCAATTTAGAGGCAGAAAGCTCAGTTTCAGTACGTTTGCATAAGAGCTGGGGGGGTTGGGGGAGGGGGGTGGGGGACTCTGAAAAGATGAATAGGAAATGCACACTTAAGTGAAAATGACACAAAATGCCTCACACAAGGCAAAAAAAAAAAACATATGATGGCCATTAAGAATTGTGCAGTCTTTGAAAAGACATCCAGTCTAAGTGCCTCTTTCCTTTTCTTTATGCACCGAGTCGAATGGAAGTTCAAATTGTGGACTTAGATGAATGTGAACGCTGTAAACTATTGTCTATCAGCTTCTCTAAGAAGCTATCTGCACGGAATGGGGAAAACGCTTCACGGGTGAAGTGCTGGTACAGGTAATTTTAACCACCAAGGCAAGTGACAAATGGAACACTCGTTCTTTTTTGTCTTCTACCAGTCTCACATCAAGCCAACGAGTTCTGTTCATGATATGAACTTTGTGAAAACAAAGTGAGGCACCTGCTTCCTTATCTTCCTTCTTGAATTGGGGGCATTGTGAGATGGTGACATTAAACTTTAATCTCACTTTTTTGCGCAGCTTCTACTTCCTCTAGCTTGAAATGATATTTTTCTCTTGGTTACAGTAAGACAATATTTTTTTTCTATATTAACTGCATAATACAATTCTAAATATTTAAATGTAAATTTGAATTAATTTGTCGAAAACTCTACACTTTCATATCGTCACTATATTACCTCAAATATGACCTGCTGTGCTACTGCACTCAAAAATAAGCATATTTCTTGAAACAAA
Source organism: Sparus aurata (assembly GCF_900880675.1). Classification (NCBI taxonomy): domain Eukaryota; kingdom Metazoa; phylum Chordata; class Actinopteri; order Spariformes; family Sparidae; genus Sparus; species Sparus aurata. Next base: position 21,942,415 of record NC_044202.1, on the reverse strand, counting down.
ATGTCTATGCCGTTGTGACCTATTTCATTTTTTCACATCGGTTTTCAGTTTCCACTCTGCAAATTAAAGCTGAATTACTGATCAACTTTCCAAACTTTGAGCCTGATCTGCAATGAGGCAATTTACAGAAGTATCCATAAACGGAGCCAAAGCGGATTTGCAGAAAGATACGTGCTTCATTCCACAATGCCAAGCCACCAAATAGGTAAACAAGGGTGTGTGTGTGTGTGTGTGTGTGTGTGTGTGTGTGTGTGTGTGTGTGTGTGTGTGTGTGCGTGCGTGTGTCTGTCTGTGTCAGTGTGTGCATATTGGAAATAACACCTTGGGAATGGTCTGTGGTTCAACATTTCCTCATGAAATATGATTTTATAAATCCTTCCAAAAAATTATAATAACCCAGATAAGCTTGGGGCTTAAGTGATCCGCAGAATCAGTGGTTTGAGAGTTTAACATCAGTACCTCTGGAGGTAATTCTGATGCAAATGTGTGTGAAGACTCATAGATAAATGCCTTTGGCTGGTGAATGAGGTCCAGGTGGGAGTGTGCTTTATATGTTTCAGAGAGTAAAGGGAAGAAAAGAAGATGCTGTGTGGTGGAGGGGAAAAAAAATACAACAAATCCCAAACAAAATGCCGACGGCAGCTGTGCTGACTCGCCTCTTAGTGCATTGTGATGGGCTTTGCTCTGTTTCATGTGGGTATCATCCCTGGTCCTCATCCTTCTTTCCCTCCCTTCTTACCTCTCTGTCACCCATTCACTCGTCTCTTCTATCAGTTGGCTTATAAACCGCCTGCTATTCCAGGCAATGATTAGCCCTGCTGCTCCTCATCTTTCACTCAGATGACTTTTTTGACCATTGCGCCGTGAGTCTGATGCTACACAACAGCTACATCAGGAGGGAGTGGAAGAAAAGCAACATGAAGGGAAAAAAAACAAAACATAATTGCATGAAATCAGAGTGGGATGAGTTTGATATTTAGAATTTTAGTCTGTTATTTTTCTTCACCAAGACCTATGTTTTAAAATTCCTTATTCGTTTGGGTAGCCACAAGCTCATACCATGTTTCACTGTCTTCAACAGACCGTAATAGGCCCTTTCACAAGTTATGAAATCCTCTGACAGTTGGCCATCGACTACAGTCTCCCACTGTAGCAGGGCTCTCACAGTCTCTGAGCACAGCTTCTGCTTTTGGTTTATGTGCAGGTGTGATGGTAGCAATCCTGGCAAGCTCATTAGGATAACACCACTCCTGGGGCTATATACATAACGTAAATCTAAGAAAATTCCTAGAATATGATGTTTTCAAAGAAACACTTTCCTTAAAATTAAGAATAGATCATTGTAAAGAAAAGAGATATCAAAGCATCTTGGCCCTTGAAGGGGGCCTAAGGTGGAGGCAGGTTCAGATCTTTAAAAGTTTCTGAGGAGGAGGACAACATGTGCAAAGAAAAAGAGGTAGGAGAAATATTGTCCAGACCTTGAATGACAGCGAGTTAATGAAACACTACAGTTGAGATGGTGCAGGGATAATGTTTGTTGTGGATCTCATAGGAGATGCAGTCACATCTCCCACCCAACTAAATAACGCTCTAACAGCTGAAATGAAAGTGATCACAAAACAACTTTAAATACGTCAACAGGGACTGCTGTTTCAACCTCCTATCTTCAGCTCAGCCTGTGTGTTCAAACATTGTGGATGCTTCTTTAAAAGTATGACTTGCAATTTATTCAACAGAGTTGTTTATTACACACCGACTGTCATTTACCAAGAACTGCCCTGTCTGAAAGATAAAATGGTGACTTGGTAAACATTTCTCCAAACCACTGATCTGTTAACATTTGGACATGTCATCTACTTACCACATTGACATCACAATGCGTGCCAAGTTCATATTACATGTTTATGACCTGACTTTCATATGAGGAGCTGGAGAGGATGGTGGAGGAGTTAAAGGTGAGAAGGCTTCCAGGCCGCAGCTTCAGACTACGCGTGAAACCACTGGATATTTTTAATGAGACCTCGGGACAATCTCCAGCCATGTCTGTGGCGACCAAAATAGTTATCGTATGGCAAAACATTGGCTGTGTTCAAATAGTCGCCTTCTAAGTCCTTACCTAAACAGTTTCCCTATCCTTGATGGAGGTCATGAGGTTACGGGAAGAAGAAGAATTCAAAAGGACAAAGAAAGGAAAACTACTCTGCTGAGAGAATCTGACTGGACGACGTAATTGAGTTATGCAACGGCTAATGTTTCTGACATGGGTCTGCTGAGGTGACGCTTCAAACTGAAGATGGACTACTAAAGGCACATGTCTTAAATATGCCCCATAAGTTCTTACTGTGCTGTTTAATCAAGGCTTTAAAATGACAGTCAAGTCCCCTATAGCTTAGAACCATGAAGCCCTTCCACGGAGATGTTTTGAGGCCAGGGCAGGGGGATAAACAGAAGATTATAGTTTTCTAAATTTATTATTATTAGTGGAACCAACTACACAGGAAATGTTCGGCATGTCATTATTCATTTAAACGGGCTTGTTTTAAGTGTTTATGCCAGGGGTCTTGCACTGGGGTCTCAAACTCAAATTAGTTGTAATCCATAACTTGTTTTAATGATCTTCATCACATGTGCAATTTAAATGCATTTACACATTCATTTGGCCTTTTTATGGGGAGTGGAGAATGGGATCCAATAAGAGCCCATTTCAGCCATGTTCAATGGAAGAAACAGAGTAAGAGATGGAGAGCTGGAGTGGAAGTGTCATGGATTCTCAGATCTGATCATGGAGTCGTGTGTGTAGTGTTAATCACTTGCACATACACAGACCCTAATGCCTTTCAAATTAAATCCCCAATACCCCCTTCTTTTAAATCTGGGACTCTAATGAATGGTGAAATTGAAAATCCCCATATTGATGTCATCTTTTTGCCAATGTGAAACAGTGATCATTTTTTCCACCTATTATTAACCGTGCCATGCCTTTTAAAAATGAAATACCCCCCTGCTGTTTCACTTCCCCTCAAAGGCCATCACTTGCCATTTTAAGCACATACTAATAATTGCCTTGACAAACCAGGCCTTGGTATCAATTAGCACCTGAATGGAGGACTGCGGGTGGATTTAATGGAAGCTGTTAGTCAGCCAGCAGATTATATGCGGTGCATAAAACTCAACACACTTCCTACAATAAGTGCCTCGCCAATCATTTACTTATTTATTTATTTATTTACTTATTTTCCACCAAAAATGCTAGACTGAAGCCTTTAGTTTCATTTCCGTCTGCTTCTGACCGGCTAATGGCGCAGGCCTCACAGTCTCCCATGAGCCATCACTCAGCCTGAACAGGAATATATTAAAATACAAAATAATTATTCTAATGTGCAAGAATAACAATTAATTTGGGTTACTGTCAGGTGTAATTCGAGCAGGGGGAAAATCTTGGCATCTGGGGTTTCGCAGCGTATATGCATTGTAAAGACACGGGCCATAGAAGAGACGGAGCGCATGGCTGGTATGAGGACCCAACACATTTAGCAGGGTGAAATGTTGGCAGTAAACATTTCTGCAAACCACAGATTTTGTATGTGTCATAGGTTTCATATTGACATTTCTATAAAACCTGTCATATCCCGTTTACATTATGTGTTTATGGCCTGACTTTCATATCTGGAGGTGGAGGGGGACGGTGCTGGAGCTGGAGGCGAAATTGCTGCTAAGCCAGTGACTGCAGTTTGAGATGTAGTTTCAACGTCTGTGGGTGTTGCAGAGCTTTAGTTGACCTGGGGACAATTTCCAGCAGAGTTTGTGACAACAAAAACAGGTATTTTGGCAAAAACATTACTAAACTTTAACAAGACCATAAGTGTCTCACCACTGATGGTAAGAGCGGGCATGACGGCCATTTGTTCATAAAGCTTTCTAGCACTAAGAGTTGCTACTGGTGGTAATAAGGAGAGGAGCTTGATGGCTGAAGACTCTGCCTCCCGTTGTACTTTTGCAGACTGTAGGAACCACAAGCAACCCTGCATCCTGGGAGTGCAGTGTGTGAGGGGGGTGACGGGGTACTATGAGGTCTTTAAGATATGCCAGTGTTTGGCTATTAAGGGCTTTATATGTGAGGAGGAGAAATATGTTCTCTTATATTAGTTCTCGTCAGCACATGCGAAGCAGCTTTCTGGATCAGCTGAAGAGTCTTTACAGACTTATTGGGGCAGCCCGATAAAAGGGAATTGTGATAATCCCGCCTTGAAGTAACAAAAACATGGACTAATGTCTCTGCATCTTTTTGAGACAGGATGTTTCTGATTTTTGCAATGTTCCAAAGGTGAAAGAAGGCATTCCTTGAACACTGTTTTGTGTGGGAGTTAAAGGACACATCCTGATGAAAGATTCAGAGTACTGCTGTCAGAGGTAGCTATAACATTAGATAATGTGTCTCTCAGATCTTCCATCATTAGAATGATTACACAAACAACTACAGAGGTTTCGGTGTTCCTCTCTCCAAATGTAGCGCTCTTCTGTGGTGTGATTCCTTTAAAATGATTTAATGCTTGTTAATCTCCAATACATGACGCAGGCCTTCTAAAATTACCAGCATGGTTAATACAAGTGAGCATGAAAATAAAAAAATACAATTTCTGAAGAGCTGCATAAAGTCACATCCTTTGGACTGTCCAATCTGCAGAGAGGAATAGACTGCCCAGCATCATGATAATGTTTAAACAATCATCCACAGGCTTGTGTAGAGTGTCAAAGTCACAGTGGACCTCTTTGGACCTTACTCCAGAGAGAAACTGTTACAGTATTTGATGGAGAGAGAAATACATTTTGATTTGGTCCGAGTTTTGCCCTCTGTCACATGTATCATGTTTGTCAAGAAAAAAAACATAAAAACCACCTGGTTTTGTGTTGAAGCGCTCAGTGAACTACATTGTGTGACTCAACACACGTCACCAACACCAACATGGAGACAACTGGGCTCGGAAAAGTTCGTGAAATGATGTTAAAGCAGAGTTGTTCGGTTCTGTGAGCTGCTAACATACAGGAGCAGCTCTGCAAAGTTTGAGATACAGGTTTTGGCGAGCGTTCAACGAGTCAACGTGTCTCATTTTGAATGTCACATTACAATCCACTCACGCATGGCCAATACAACGAGGATTCATACATGTTAAGTGCTACAAATTGTTACTTAAAGCCTGTTTAACTGGCAAAGTAGCATAAAGGCAAAGTACAGTACATTACTTACAAATTTGCATAACTGTTTTACCTTACATACTGATTTAGGTCAAATTGCTCACTCAGAGTATCTCTGTCCCAGAGTACAATGTCTTTGCACACGTCCTAGCCAATCACAAATGAGTGAAACCATCTTATCAATTCATGGTTTTTGTTCAAGACGTCTAGTGTGAACCAAGCTGTCAATACTATAACAAATACTCAGAAATGTATAGGGTGTAGGAACGCATGTGTCTGTGCAAGCATCAGTTCTACAGGAGCATAGGCCCGTAGATGAGCACAAACCTCAGGATGTGTACAGATGTTCACTCTGTCCGCCCTCCTTCTCGTAATGGACACAGATAATAGCATGAGAGAACATACATGAGAAGATTCACAGCAGTGGTGGCATCACTTCCCAGCCTTCATGTGAGCGCTCCGGAGGGAACGTGTCCCAGCCTGAGGGATGAGGAATGGCCTTAATGAAGTCGGACAAGGCGGAATACATGCATAAGAAAGATTTTAAATATTGATATGATGTCGCTACGCAGCTGCATACATGGGTTACAGTGGATCAGTTAGCTCTTGATGGCCCTCGTCTAATACACCAGCACAAGGGGGATGATTAGGCTCATCAGAGGCAATTGTGTATTCTGCGGAGGTGCAAACACAACGCACACATCATCTGAATCAAAGGGGCCTCCTGTCTTTATGCGGCGCTCCAATGGACTGCTGTACTATCAATTTATTTTCAGACTGTAAATTATTCACAGGCACGTGTAATTAACAGCTAGTGAATTTAAATCATACAAAGTATTAATGGGCTTTTATTAAAGGGCTTCATCAGGGTACAGGAGGCCTTTCAGGGGCCAGAGATAAATGGTGCTATGAACGTTCAATGAAAAAAAGTGTGGTGGCGTGAAAAGACGTGATCGATTTGAAGAAATGATAAAACAAATTTGTGGGGCCAGCGCTGTGAGCTTAGAATAATCAATTAGCGCAACAAAATTAAACGTATAACAGAACAAACTACAGATATGGACCACAATTTGATGCATAAAAGAGATCAGAAGTCCCACTGCAAGTCAGCAGATGTGATGAAACTGGTCTGAGATTGTGGGGCAAGAAAGGAGAGGCACGAGGGTTGAAAAAGGGGTTATGTTCAACATTACATAAACATGAGGGACACACAAGTTCCTGTGCTGTGCCGAGAGTTGTGCAGCGATTACTTTAAGACCTCGCAGTTAAAACAAATCTTGAGGTCAAACGTCAAGCCCGTCAGACGTAGGTCAGTGATAAATTATTCAGCCAACCAGGGACTGCCGAGACGGACCAGATCAAGCAAGTCGAGTGATGCCAGTAACACGCCGCAGACCCAGCGGAATCTACTCCAAGAGACTGTAAACACCATCCATTTTCAAGCCACAGACAGTTGTTTATTTAAATACCAGCCACCAGCACAGATGTTGTGAAAAACTGAAAATAACACTTTTTTTTGCACTACATCGTGACATGAGTGTGAAGGGAAGTGAAACGCCCAGAGTTCCTTTTCCGGGAGTATTTCTTTCTAACTTGCGGTCACTGTGTTACAAACCAGACAAACCTCAGCTCCTGGTGGGAAACCAGACACTTTTCTTCATCTTCAGTTTTATTCTATGTGGCTGTGGGATCAGCACTGGACTCTGGTCTGAAGCTGTCCGTCTACTGTTGCCACACAGTTCTTTCTCGCAAAACAAAGGTTGGAGGTATCTACAAAGGACAAAGTCATTTATTCATCATTTTACAACACCAGTAACGGAAGGACAGTTTGTCGGCTCCTTAATGCTACACAGATTACAGAATATGTATATATAGTTATACATATAGAAATACACATCAAAATAGAGCATTTTTGAATCTGCATCAGGGTGAATATACGCAGCAGCAGCACGATATTGATAATAATGTGGTTGTCATCTTTTTATCAAAAGTTGAACATCTGAGAAACACTGTGTATCAAATTTGACTTATTTTTATAGCGTGTTTCTAGTCTTAGCAACCACTCAAAGCACTTTACAACACAAGTCAGTATTTTGCCCATGAACACTTTTGACATATAGACCGTGGTGGTCAAGGATCAACGGTGGATCTAACACTTGAGCCACAGCTGTCAGGAAAGCACCAGAAAAAAACAGAGAACAGTACAAAAGAAGCAAATCATAAACCTCTTCAGAAAACATCAACAAGTTGTTAAACTTGAATGAAGAAGTCTATAGTCTGTAGAGTCAATAACATTCTTCTTTTTCTAGACCTGATGATGGAAGTAGCTATGGAACAGGATATCGCTTCTTTCAGGATCAGCAGTATTGATCAGGCAGCTGGCAAGGCTTGGTTAGTGACATGGAAGCCACTGGTAATCTAACATGGTTAATTGTTGAATATGTTTTACTTCAGCTAGAAAATGTTCAAAATAGCTTAAATGGGCTTCATAGAATTGTGCCTGACAAGGGGCGAAAAATGTGCATCCACCCAGATGTGTTTGATTCGAAATGGAGCTGATAAAACACCCTCGACTGCTGCAGAGTCAATTGACCAGTGACACTGGCAAATGCCCAATTTTCTGACATGTGGAAAAGGGTGGATTTTAACAAACATATAGATCGGATGTATGTTCAGATACATCCCATGGCAGTTCCTGGCACCCATGGCTGCTCGCCTCCTTGGCCATCCAGTGCACCAGTCCTTCTTATTAATCCCAACCAAGGAGTCCGTTTCAGTCATTACATCGTCTTCCACTTTTCTTCTGCAGCGCTGTCACCCCTCCCTCTCCATTTCCAGACATAGCCAGGGTTAACATGCTAATTCCATTTTATGAGCTCTGACGGAGCCCACTATACCACACTTACATCTGTTCAACAATTATTAGACCGTTTTTTGCTATAAAAAATTCAACACTCCCGAGTGTGGCACAGGAGAAACCTGAAAATTTATGCAGTGAATAGAATTGTTAATTTCTCAAAGGAGAAAAGGAATGGGCTAAAAACAGATTTGCTTTGAGATTCCTCATTCAAATGAGATCTATCTGGATGACTTGGCTTGGCTGGGTAAAGACAGAGAAATCCATTTGTATGGATGAACATAAGGAAAACAATTTTCAACTGACAAACAAAAACATTTAGCATTTCAAACTAATAAAATATCACATATTTATCTGAAACTGTTTCAATGATGTCCTGTTATTACACATTTTGGGGTCGAAATGACTAACAGTTACAAAAAAGTTTGCAAATGGTCCAGTTTCTGCCTCTGTGCAGCCTTAGTCAAGGAGGTAGGTGGTATGAGTCGGTGGCATGAGTCAGATGACTCGGCTAACATCCATCTCAGGGAGTCTTCTGGGATCTCCCTCACTGATGGTTGATAATGCAATGCTTTGCCCTCAGTTCGTGGCTTTCTCTGTCCTCACCACAGGCAGGAACCTCGCAGCAGATGCTCTCTCCTTTCCTTGTGTAAGTTTCCTAGCAATATGCCCAGCACAGTTTTCAGGACCTGGCGGGCATCATCCCATTTCCAGGGTGTTATCTTTGTATATGCTGTGGGTTATTTAAATATAATACTGATGTATCCAGAGTAAGCAAGATTTCAGTGTTACAGCTGGTTGGGGTGGAGCTACTTTTAAGTACTACTGCTGGAGCTTATAGTAGAGATTAAAATGCACTCATCTCTCTGTTCAACAACTTTGACATATTTTCCTAATTTTGGTAATGACTAATTCATATATTTGCTTCAAGAGCATCTGTTTTTCCAATCAGCCATAAAATGATGACCACCTGCCTGGTATTGTGTGGGTCCCCCTTTTGCCGCCAAACAGCTTTGACCCACTGAGGCATGGACTCCACGAGACCTCTGAAGGTGTGCTGTGGTATCTGGCACCAAGACGTCAGCAGCAGATCCTGTAAGTCCTGTAAGTTGCGAGGTTGGACCTCCATGGATCGGACTTGTTTGTCTGATTGGACCGAGATACTGGGAATTAAGAGGCCAGGTCAACACCTTGAATTCATTGCTGTATTCCTCAAAAGAATCCTGAACCATGTTTGCAGTGTGGCACAGCGTGTTATCCTGCGTAAAGAGGACACTGGTATAAGAAAGTATCGTTTCCAAGATGGGGTGTATGTGGTCTGCAGCATAATGATACCACTTTAGTGATTAATTAAGAAAAAATTTGGAAAAAGAGTGAGATAATGACATCATGATTGCTCCTATGAATTACACACCACATTTGATTAACTGTCTTTTGTAGATCTGATACAAATTATACTGGAACCATGTTAGTTTAATTAAAAACGCTCCAGCTCTTCTTTGGTGATGTATATTTTCCTAATGTATATATCTAGAAAGTTAAGTTACTTAAAGTTTTATTGTTAAACTTTTAAAACATGATTTTAGTTACCTATTAATGTATCAACAGATACGTCTTTTACTATATCTGCAAAATACTGTTGAACATGTGACCATACTGAATCATACTGTTGTTAAACTGTTAGTTACCTAATCATTAACATACTTGTGTAAGTAAATGGTTACTTCATTAGTGTATGAGATTTGTCCAGCTACAAATACACCGAATATCAACATTTGATGGGTTATTTGATTTGAATAGAATAGGATAGATGTTTATGCCATCGCTTCAGAAACAACAAAACACAGGTAGCAGCTCTTTGTTTTTGACAATATAAATAACAATATAAACAAGTATTAAAAAAGATGAAAATCCCAACACATACAACATTAATACAATATATACAACCAGATAAATCGAAAAAAGTTAAGTTAATACAAAAATGTAATTTAAATAAAAGCTTTTTTGCTTTTTCATAGTCAAACGGGATGAGTGTAATTTTGAAAATGATCAGATTTTCATTTTCTGTTTTCAGAGGCAAAAATGAAAGACTCTTTTTTAATATTCCGAGACTTGAAGACCACCAAGCATAGGATTGCATACACTGATGCTTTTCCCCAGGCCAAGAAGGCTTTGGAATGCTTCTCTTGTATGATTTTAGACATGGCAAGAAAAGGTCTGTCATCTCACCATGATAAAATGAGCCGTCATGTAGACCCAGTCAATGCAGCCACTGCCCAGAGTGGTCAAACAGGATGCGACTTGCATTACAGCTATTCCCTTTCTTATGCTTCACATTATGATTCAGCGACATCTTGTTAAATCATAATCAGCAAAAATCATTTCCATAATAGAAATTAAAGGGAATCTGTTTTGCCCCATGTTCAATCCAACAACTGGTGATCGTGTAAATGACCAAGTCCATCTCAGAATATGAAATAAAAACAGGCCTTTTCAGTCATGTTTTATAGTGATTTTTTTTTCTTTTTTTTGTTATACAAAATAGAAAGCTAAAACCATTGGGGGAAAAAAAAACCTTGTGTTTCAGCTTTAACGTTTGCATGTTAAAAAACGTTTCTAATAAGAAAATTTAATGACATAAAAGATACACTATTTCTACAGAAATTAGGAAAGTGTGCGAGGAGTGCTTCACCCTCAGTGATTCTCAGCTAAATCCAAGAATTTAAATTCACACGTGCATGAAAAAGCTTTAGTGTTTTCATTCACATTTGATTCTGTATCTTGGTAACAAATTTCTAAATGACATGTGCTAAACAGCAGCTGTCCACTCCTCCATCTGCAGAGAGGGCTGATGTGTGGAAGCCAGAGTTACAGCACTTTTCACCAGGGCGTTAGTGGCCCCGCCTGAGCCGCTTATTAACATATACCACTATGTGAAAAATGTGTGAAATAATGTGAAAGAAAATGTAAAGGCAGTCTAATACCCTGCCTAATGCAGTTGCTGGGCCTTAATTGATGAATCTACTTTGTCATGTCCACGCAGGGAGACTGGCGGAGGAGCCGCCATGACAGATATCTTTAATAAAGTTGCTCTTCACGTGTCAGGATATATGATCATAATTGCCTGCCCGGGAATCATTTTCAAATCAGTATCTCCTGTGTAAGACAGGAGGAAGTGAAGACCTCCAGTATGCAGCTGGACAAGGAGAAATGACTGGATCACACGTTTAAGCTGTAATCAATTTAATTCTAAATTAGACATGATAGAGTCCTAATTACACCGAACAGAAATAGAGATAATCAAATAGTTACTTATTAGCTGTTCTAAGCTTGGGATAAGTATACATTTATAGAAACCATTGCACATTTTCAAATGTAATTAAATTACAGTCTCACTGATGCTTTACCATCTGTACCAATGGATGACACACCTCATGGCTTGTGGGAATATTTATGTGGGGATAATGATAGTGGGGAGGAAGGGGATGATGAATATCTGCCCAAGGCCTAATGGGGGCTTTATTCAGATGAGGGCCAGGGAGCCAGAGGGCCGCCTTGCGCCCCCACCCCCCCCACCCCCCTCCCATGGAAAGTATAATTCCCTGAATCTCATCGACCCCCCTGCACCCCACTTCCACACATACCACCTACCTCCTCAACTTGACAGGCTGGAGGGATGACCCTGAAAATCACATTATGTATATTTCTTTAGCAGTTGCTGCACATTTGCATGTGGAAGACAGTTAAAATAAGGCCATAAATCAGCGGGCAAACATATAAATGGATTTGTGGTGAGATTGAAACCCCCGGCGAGTCTCCTGAGCAAATATTTCAAGCCTTCCTCGTCACCGGGCTCGGAGATATCGGCTGTCATTAACTAGCCTGGGCCTCTGACCACTCAGCTTGTATATTCACTTCATTACACGACTGGGGGGATGACTGCACGACTGGTTGCCTCCAATAAATCTACCTGCACATTCTGATACGTGCTTTGTCATCAGGGGGGATCATTTGAAACTAAAGCGTTATCTCATTTTTTTGTTTAATGGAAAGGACTCACTGGTCAAAGACAGGATTTGACCAACATGGGTTCTATAGATACCCAAGCATTACATGGTTGCTGCCAGATGTAATATAATACTGAATGGGTAAGACAGGGCAGTTTAATGTAAGTTCACTGTATATTCATCATCATCACTATCAATATTATAGCAGCGATACACCAGGTGAATTCTCATTGGCTAGATCCAAATACTAGTGTGGAGGGTTGAACTGCAGTCACAGTTTTGTAGATTTATGTTGAGACTGGAGGGTCAACTGCACAAGTCCGCAATTTATAAAGGCAAGCACATGTTCTGCTGACTTTCTCTGAACTCCCAGACAGTCTGTACTGATGCAGAGTAGAGGTCTTCATGGGTCTACGAGAACCACAGAATGTGACACCTGACCAGACTGGCAAAAAGTCGGTGTCTTGAAACGGTAGAAGGATAACTTGTAGGAGGTCAAAGTCACCAAACTCATTAATTTATCAGATTTGACGGATGATTCTGCATGCAGTCTATAAGTCCAAGTGAGCATTGAAAGTGAAGTTCTGGCATAGTTAGATAGCTGGATAGATAGAGGCCTTGTCTCGCTAAGGGCCATCCACACCAAGAACAATATCTACTGTATCCTTATTAATAGATCTTTTTTATTGTTCACGTTCAAACAGCAAAGGCCCTACGCTCATCAGGCTCACCCTCTTGACGTGGTTATTTTTAAAGGTATTAATATAACACATTTGAACACACTTGATGTTGCTCTTTTGGATGACTTTTGTATCTTTTTCAATGTTGTTTAAATCAGTCAAAAGACACTCAATTGGTATTGACACATCTGATCTGTTTACTGCTAGTTACATTGACTCTGTGAAGTATTCTGGGTCATGTTCTGATTTGATTAGTCTTCGTTGTCTTCCTACAAGAACTTGAGCAATAATTCTGACTCTTTAATCACACAAAATCTGGATAACATTGCGCCTATAAAAACTAAATGTAATTCTGGCCAAATAAAAGCACCTGGAGGATTACGGAAAGAGCGAGGGTACTAAAAATAGTCTGCTGCAAATCTGAGTGCAAGTGGCCTGAGATCAATTTGAAGGCTGACTATAATATCTATGGACCTAAGGACCTGCTTGGTCAATATAACAAAGAATTAAAACAATCTAGACAGCATAACCATTATAAAATTATTACTGTGAATTTAAATCAATCAATCTCTTTTTAGCACAATATACAAACTGATTAATCCTCTTAGACCAATACCCACCGAGCTCCACGTCCCCATATAAGTGTGATGAATTGCATTGTACATAAAAATATAAATCTTGAATATCCGGAATAATATTGTGGCTTCCTCTGCTGAAGGGTGTGACCACTCTTCTTCCTCTCAGTGCCATGTTACCAGCACTCTTTCCAACTTTGTCCTTGTTCCGTGCAATGAAATACAAAAAGTGCTGCAACAGTTAAACTCTGCAGTATGTTCTCTACATCCAATGCCTTCTAAATGGTAAAAAAAAATAAATAAATAAATAAATTGATGTCTCTTAATCTTAATCTCACAGATTCCATCCCTGAGACAAATTGTAGAAAAAGTTGTATACCAACACTTAAATATGTATCTGCCATGTAACCATCTGCTGTCTGGGTTTATAGTCAACCACAGTACAGAAACTGCCCTAGTCAGAGTTGTTAATAATCTTAAAATTAGCTCAGACAGCCTCACTGCAGCATTCAAATACTGTGGACAATGCAATTATTTTTCAGCACTTTGAACACTTTTTGGCCTCATGAACACAATAACTTTACTGGCTTTCTTAGTGTCCAACTGGAGGATGTTTCACTGTCTTGATGGCAGCTTTGAATCAGATTGTGTCATGTCAGCATTCAATATGGCATCCCTCAGAAGTTGGCTCTTGGTCCACTGCTTTTCAATTTCTATATGCTCCCACTTGGGTTCAACATTCAGTGATCTAATATGTTATGTCATTCCTATGCTGATGATATACAGTTTTATACATTCTGTACTGTAACGTCAGCACTGCTATTGACAGCTTGTTAGCAGGAGCCCCGGGACAGCCACGACGTGCTGCCTCCCTATATATTGTTATGGTATACTGGAGTTAAGAGTTGTGCATACAACACTGCTTCATTCCTCTGACCTCTGCAAGCTCAACACTTCCTGTATCCGTTTTAAATGAAAATTCCTTTGTGTGGACTCCAACACTTCATTTCAGTGCCTTTATAGTGTGGAAAACCCCTTAACTTGCATCATATACACTTGAAATGTAGCTGCTGCCATCTTTTCTCAAGTTGCACTGGGCCGAAGATGTATTAATTTATTTATCTTATTTGATGTTTAACTTTAGCGGAGGAAAACTTGAATTGAATGGTTGTTATGAGATGTAAAAACAAGGTGTGTAACTTTTGCCCTGATGGATTGTGGTGACACTTTACTCTCATTCATTGGCTCTCACATATTTCACTCCCGATCAACTAAGTTATGTGCAATGCGTCCAGTATTTGCCTTAATATCAAACCATTATGAACATTGTTTGCATCAGTTCAACCCTAAACATTATTGGTGCTTGTTGTTCTCCAAATCACCAGATGCCACTTTGTCATCATGCAGGTGTCCAACATGTCACAGCGGTCCAGCACAGAATACTAAAGTCATCGCAGAGCATCAACCAGCAAGGCCCAGATGTTCTCCAGCAGCTGACTGAGGGAAAGCATGGCATGTCCAGTCAGAGAGGCAGCATCCTCCATATTGGCCAACACCTGCCTTTACATCTGCCTTAGGTTCCATCTCACTGAATCCACACAGCTACAGCATAGAGGAAAACATCTTGATAGAAGTAGTTGGAAGCCAACCTCCACCAGTGAAGTTGTCAGGCTCACATATGGCTCTGGCAGGAGATGAGGAGAAGATTTCTGCATAGTGGAGCTGCTGAGTGCTGTTGGAGCCTGATGGCAGTTGTCGAGGTGGCTGCCATTGACAAATGGATAGCTATGGTACACTTTGCGAGGACTGTTGGTGACTGTTGGTGGTTTCCAAATATGGTCAAAACTGCCTGTGGAGCTGTACAGAGTGACTGCACAGTCGTTAACTGACTGCTCACTCAACCAACATGCTGTCTTTATTCGTGTGAGCTAATTTGTTTACTTTCTATGGCGATGTGCAGTGGTGGTGGTAACAGTTGATCGAAATCCTACCAAATAAAATTTATGGTCACTAAGTCAAGGAGATAAACTGGTCAAATGAAGGATGTAAATAATCTAAACTGCATGGATGACAACATCTTCTGATGAGACCGGCCCAATGAGGGAGAAAGAAGGGCCTCCGATAGCACCAATTAGCACTGTGCAAAGTCCTAGGTTTTGGGCTGTTGTTCGAAAGGGATTCTGTTGATCTGTCTAGGCGATGTGCAGATGCCTGGGTAGAGCCTGATCGATTTCATCAAGCCCAAGTAATCCACTTTGTACACATTTTGGGCATGTGTGGTATGTTTGTTTTTTTTGTTTTATGGATCATATATCATTCATATAACACACTTAAAGAGCTTTTCAAAACACACAAGATAAAGAAAGCAAAAATTAAACACTATTAAACAATACAGAGATACAATAAAAGGACATCACAATCTGTGATAGAATAGGTAAAACAATAAAACAAAAGAGGGTTTACATACAGCACGAAGATTCATTGTTTGTCATGGTTTTCAGTTCCAGTTTTGTAAGTTTTATCCTTGTGTGTCATCTTTTACTTTGCACTCGTTTTTGTCATTGTTCCCGTTCACCTGTATTTAATTTGTTAATTACTCCATATTCAGTCCATGTGTGTTTCCTTACTTTATGTCAGTTGGTGTTACTTCTGCTTTTTTTGCTCTTGGACTCTTGCTTCGTGTCATTTTAAAGTTGACACTGATGCGTACCTTTGCCAACATACTGATTTTACTGATTTTTCTGATTTTCTACTATAACACATACTTTATGAAGTGTATCTTATTAAAAAGTTGTGAATTAAAAGGATGGTGTATCGGTTGAAATAAGGTTGAAAAATTGAAATATTTACAATAAAATGATATGATAAAAATGATGCAAATATATATTTTCCGTTGAAATAAGACTCAAGCGAGTCTGTAGAGTCTCTGTGTTTCTCTGCAAAAATAGACCTGAAAACAACCTGCTAAATGTTAAAGACATGCAGAGAAACAGGTGAAGGGCAGTTTTGATTTTTTTCTCTCCTTCTGGGGGTACGTGGGAAATAACTTCATCATATTTGTTGATAATTATCAAAGGCAGTCAATGTGAACCACGGGTAAGCTGTCACCGGGAGCACAGGAATTGGTACACCAGCAACGGGAGGATCCTGTCTCTGCGTATACATTGAGCGGACACGACCACCTCTTTATGGAGTGCTTTGTCCTGGTACTGAAAAATGTATTTTCTCTTTCACTGCATGAGCAATGGAAGGAGAGCCATGGGTCACCGACCAAACACTACAGTGATTACTGTTGTAATACAGAGCTATTTAACAGTCATTTTGATAATGAGAAAATAATGCTTACAGCAGCTTTGAGGCCACAAGAAATTCTAAGATAAACCGTGCAGCCTGGTCTGCATGTCAAAGTGTCCTTTGGCTGGATACTGAACCCCAAACTGCTCCTGATGTGCTGGTCGGCACCTTGCATAGCAGACACAGCCATCAGTGTATGAATGTATGAATTAATTTAAGTCAAAAGTGTCTGCTAAATGCCCTAAATGTAAATGTAAATACCATAAAAATCTAGTCTAGCCTGTCTGCACTACTTTTTGTGAGTAATCAGATTGGATTTTGTGTCCGTATTCTTCATGGGTTGCTGGGGTAACGAGGTAGGCGTCAGTAACTAGGTACACTTGTGACGAGGTTTTCCAACACAAAGCATGACAAATGGAAATCCATTATCTTGCTTTCCAAACAATCAGACTGTCGAGCCCTGGAGCAGACAGTTTATTTCAGCATGGCCGTCCACAGACTGTTGTTCTGTGTTGCCTTCCATACCACTCTGCTCATGGCGGCATGGATTCTGCTCAGCCGCTCTGATGCACCTCAGTGACTCTGGATTCAACATTGTTGTTGTGCGTCGCACTGCGAGGGACACAAAAGACACTTTGAAATCTGATATGATCGGTCAGGGCGTCCGGATTGAAACGAGTCTGTAGAAATCTGATTTAAATCACATTTCAAACCACCTCTAAATGTGGTTTGGATCTGATTTGCAAAAATTGCATTTCACGATTTTTTTTTTTGCTGCCCAGACTTAACAGTCTTCAGTGAACGCTATGGCTCCAGTACTTTCCTGCTATACATACTACACAGTGAGGCTGCCTCTCTCAGCTCATGAGTTCCTATTGACTCTGTGTGACAGCATCTCAGATGAGCAAAAGAAATGAAAACACATTACATTTTAAATTAATATCAAAACAAAGCGAGTCGACACCTAATTGCTATGTAAACATAGAGATGGCGCTGCCAGCTCTTTTCATTATTTATGGGACTGGACGTATCCTCGTCACATTACATTAGAGAGCAGGAAGACGGCCGTGTGGAGGTCAGCAGGAAGATCCTGCAGCATGTGACACACCAACAGCACACAGCCACAGCTGAAAGCCGTCCGGACAGACTTTAAAATGTCTCAGAGCAAAAAATGTACACATGCAAGTGTGGGCTCTGTGAGACGTTTAGTCAGCTAGAGTGGATGTGTGTCTCAAGGTCTCAAGAGTTGAACATGAATGAGAAATGGTATGGCTGCCCAGTCAGATCATCAGTTGGTCGTCCCTGATGCCCCGCCAGGTCTACCAGATCTTCAGTCTCAAGTCTCTGCCATTCAGGTGTCTGACTGCCCTGAGCCTGTCCTGCCACCATCCTCTTGCTCTTCACTCGGCAGTCCTGTCAGCACAGCCGACCTCCGGGTCCGGTCTCCTGCTCTGTCCCCATCCTGAGCTTATCTGCTCTGCTGATCTCCATCATTGAGGCCGTCCATGTATTTAGTTCGTTTAACAGGAGAAAGAAGTTGAGGTGGGGGAGTCAGAGGAGTAGGAGATGATGCAGACAACTCTCTCTGTGTGTGAGTGTGTGTGTTCATGTTTGTATGAGAGAGAGAGAGAGAGAGAGAGAGAGAGAGAGATCCGAAGCAGCTGAACAGCAGCATTCAAAATCTGCAGGTCATTTGGAGGAAATGATCTCAGCATCGGCATCACAAGTCCCTGCTTAAGATGTAAATGTGTAGCTAGCATGAAAAGTCAAATCACAGAGAAATCACAGTTTGAACATGTTTGTGTTTCACTGTGAAAGTAAAATAACATGACAGTTAATGGGACAGCTGGAGGGAGGCAGAACATGTAAAAGCTCTAAATCCGATGGCTTAAATAAGCATATGAAGTGAAAGAAGACAAATATTCCTGCATCTTTGAGGGATACATTATGCATGAGAAGTAAATGTTATTGAAGTTACCAGGGGGAAAAAATATAGGACTGAAAAAGGTATAAAGCCAAAACTGAGATCTTTCAAAAGCTGCAATCAGAGCCAGTCTCCAGGATAAAACGCTCCTGCAAAGCACTGATACGTTCACATGAATACAAGTCAGGCTACAATATTGACATTTCCTCACTACGTGTCATAACATTACATGGCTTTCATATTAGGAGGTGGAGTTAATGGTGCAATCATACTTTCAAACTGTAGTCACTGGCATGGCAGCCTTCTCTGCTGTGTTTCAATGTTTGTAAGAGTGAAACCAGTGGATATTTTTAAAGGAGACGTAGGGACAATTCCCAGCCGTCTTTATGGTGACAAACACGGGATCATTTTGAAGAGGAGTTGGGAATCTTTCAGCTGTGTTTGTGGCTACTAACGCAGGTGTTTGTAGCCAAAGCATGATCTTTTCCTGTGCCTAAACCTAATCAGACCATAATCACAGTGCTGAAAACTGAAACCTAAAGAAATGTTTCAACAGATCCATGGTTTGCAGAAACGTACATTGCAAAAAATCTTCTGGTGATGGGGTTGCTCAGAAATATTTAAATCCATGTTAATAGTTGAAAGTCTTGTGACCTGTGCAAAATGTATAGCTTCATGTCTGTTGCTCAAAGTATGTAGAACTAGTAGCATTTCAAGGTGGAGTCGGTTTGAAGGGGATTTGAAGATTGTCTCCATTCACTTGTGTTTTTAAAAATGTGTTTAAAGAATAAATGAATCAATAAATAAAATATTAGGCAGAGAAGAAGAATAGTGTGAATGCTGAATCAGCAGTTGGGTGAAGTAAATATAATATCTGGTGATGCGCTGTCTTTATAAACCTCAGCCTGGCGCAGAGGTGTGAGCTACTGCAGCTCAAAGATGCAAATGTGCACCCGAACACTGTGTTGTGTTCAAATATCACTGTCAATTATCATTATCATACGGACTCAAAACTTGACTTGCGCACAGAACTACACAGACGCATTCGGCGTGGTATATTTAATCGTCCTACATTCTAATGTGTTTTCTCTCCTCACCGGTGGATGCGGGAAGAGTTAATTGTGCACATAAGCAGTGTCCGGAGCATGCAAATTGAGGCGGTTGCAAATGGAATTTCTACTATATCAAGCCTTATTAGTGCACGCGTAGCAAAGTACTAAGGACAATCAAGACACCTTGTCACTTGCTTTTTTTTTTTATCTCCTACCTCCTTGTGAAGAGAAAGCACTTTCAATCTGCTAGTTTTTTTTCTTCTCCCGCATTTACATAACAAAGCCCCAAGAATAAGGTGGAGGTGTGATGAAGCAGCCTCCACTGCTGCTTCTGAACACCCATCAACATGCCTCAGACACACATAGGTGTGTGCGTGTACACACAGATCCACATGTATTCTCTCTTTTTTTTTTTTTCATCTCAATAAAAGTATCTGACAACCAAAACCCCAAAGATCCCCAATGCATGGCTTCACACCAAGGCTTGGCAGTCTCCAAAATAAATTGAAAGCATTAAGAGAAAGTCAAAAGAAAAAAAAAAGTGAGAGACTGAGAGAAACAGAAAGAGAAGAAAAAAAACACAAAGAAACCAAATAACCTCTCTGCACTGACTACAATCCCCCACTGCCACCTACATATAACCCCCCTCCCCCTGCCTCCTCCCCTCCCCCACCCCATCCTCAGCCCAGCACAGCTCCCCATTTGGAAAGAAACAGGACGAAATGACATTATGCATATGAAAATGTCCAGAAAGATGTTTGATTTATGTATGCATTAGATGCAAATTCTATTACGGGACACAAGGCGGGCGGTGAGATTTCCCACTGAACACTTGGCTGCCCTGATCAAACCCCATCTCATTAATTCAGACAAGGGGGAGAAAGATAGAGGGAGTGAAAGAGGAAGAATTGGAAGAAATTTACAACCCAGACATAGATTTCTCAAAAAAAAAAAAAAAAAAAAAAACAAGAGAGAGGGGTGTTGGTGAAGGGGCCAAATTACATTCTCGCCTCTCAAGCTGAAGTCGACTAGGAGGATTTTCTGACCCAGAGCCTGTCCAGTCTACAATAGACCCACATAGATGAGATCAACGGTGGACGACACAAAGCATCAATTATTGTATTCGTTAAACGCTTTATAAAATATGCTCAGGAATTTAAAAAAAGAGAAGAAAAAGTTCAGCATTGTGGGAAATACACCCATTTGTGTAGGATGAGTAGAGTGATACCAATCTCTTGTCTGCATTAAGGGAAAACTGCGGTTCATTACAAGTCCAGCCATCTGCTCTGTCACTTACAACCACACCCACTAAAACAATACACTATGAGGCAGGCGAACATGGGGACATTGCTAAAATATAAGTTGAACAGTGAAAGACGCTGATTTACAGGCAATCAATCAATCAATCAATCAATCAATCAATCAAGCGATCGATTAATCTTAAGTGCTCTACAGATGACTGAGGCAGTATAAATGTGTAACAAAATGTGTAACAATTTTAAAATAATGCACACCAAAAATTCCATAAAAAATAATAAGTTCAGGTTAGGTTTATTTATTTGTCTGATTTGGAAGAAAACACTGAATTTAAAAATAAAATCATTGAACTGTCTACTTTCTAGCTCAACTTTGAACCACTGTTCTTACAAAAGTTGTGTGTCAGTGAGGGATTCTTGGAAACATTACGTACGTGCCCTCTGTTGGTTTTAACCGCAAATAAAGCCAATGCTTTTCTGGCTAAACTGTCAGTTTGTATACAGGCTCCATATTAAATTTCTTTAACCTTCGTGTGAACAGAAATGTAATGGCCTTTTGTTATTTTAGGGGATTACATGTTAGAGCCATTTAATGCTTGATGAATTCAGACTGAGCCAAACTTGCCGTTTCCCTGTGATTCCTCCATTTGTATTCAATTTGTCATGCAACTATCTGCAAGAAAAAACAGATTTCCATAAATGTTGATAAAATGAACTACATCTTGTGACATTAATCAGTCAGCTTTAGAGGTGGTGGTAGGTGTATTTTTGAACTCTGGATAGAGCCATGCTAACTCTTCACCCCTGTTTCTAGTCATTATGCTAAGCTAGGCTAACTGACTTCATTTCTGTACTTCACTCACCGATGAGATTAATATTAATGATCTCATCAGAGAAAATGACCATACAGGTCGACAGCGAAAGCAGTTTTTTACGACCTATATCTACATTTCTTGTTAGGTGGCACCCTCTAGTGGTCATAGTAATTATTACAGCTGCAAAGGAGAAGTAGTGTAAAGAGTGAAAAGCATAACAAGCAGAGGACACTGATGTTCCTGTCCAGTGTGGAGGGAGGGTCACAGAGAGGAAGTGAAAGTGAAAAAAAAAGAGTTCACAGGACAGAAACTGACATGTGCGTTGTGCTCTTCATGTCTATGACATATTCTACACATACACACATTAAAACTGTAGTAAAATGCTCAGGTCGCTTTTTGCTGAGAGCTTTCCGCTTGTCGCATATAGGCCAGACTCTGAATCTCTAGATGACGCTACACAGCAGCCACACTTGAAACGCGCAACGCGTTTTTGCAACAGTGGCACCGTCAATAAAACCACTACCAAATGCTGTTGTCGCTTTAAATATTTTCAGACACATAATGTAAGGTTAGTTACTTATGTTGCGTAGGTGCATTTGTACATTAAGTTACAGAATTCACATGATTTTAGGCCAGGTCAACAATGTTTTCCTAAGCCTAACCAAACTGTGATCTACGATGAGTGATGCGTCTGATGATTTGTGTGTCTCTGTTATGTTGTAACTGTGATAAATGTCATGTTTGGAGTCACTGAATATAGAATACAGAATATACCTACTTATTCATTTAGACATTAGGATGTGTTGACTGTTGACTATAATAACTTTTTCAGGGGGAAATAGTATCATTTCAAAAACCAAAGACAAGTACACTTTGCATGTCAGTGTATTATTACCCACTAAACATTAGACGTCTTATGAACGTGCAGATCATGTCTATATTGCAGTCCAAGACCAATTCTGGACCTCTTCTCGACATGCAAACTAGGTCCACAATTTGGACGTCTAATCATGACCCCACTTGGACGTCAATGTGCAGTTGAACATGTGAACGTCGGGCTAGGTCACTTTTTTGGACGTCTAAGAAAGGTGCAGGGAATTGACATGATGTAAGTAATTTACTTATTTATTATTATTATCATCATCATCATCATCATCATCATCATCATTATTATTATTATTATTATTATTATTATTATCATCATAGGAGTACTACTAGTAGTATGGACATGATTATTTTGTGATTAAACATTATTTTTGAATAAAAGTAATGTTTGTTTACATTTTCCTGTTTTTCTTTTCTAAAACAGTGTAATTCTGTTTAATAGAAAAATATATATATATACATACAGTCAACGCCATTTTGATTGGCTGAGGCATTGCGTCATTACAACGTACATCCTAATAGCCACTCCCATTGGCCCAGGTGTTTGTCTTCGTTTGAAGCAATTGGCCGCTTGGCTCTGTGCACCGTTGACCTATACAACAACTTACAGCAGTCCGAAAGTCAGCGTCCACTAAATTGCAGGTAAGTTTGGTCAGCTCATAGACCCATAAGTTAATTTTATGTTCCTGCATTTATCTAGTTTGCCGTTTTAGCTTTGTTGTGTTAATCTACTACAAATCTGTTGTCGCTATAATTAGCATTACATCTGCTAACGTAGCTTTTGAACACAACCAACTTTGTTCACAACGAAGCCGGCGAAAAATCAATACATAGAGTGACGCGCTCAAATAAATTGTAAGACCAAACTGACTTATACTGCATCTGTGTCTACAGATGGCTATGAAAATGAGAGAATGGCGAAAACACCTAAGGGACATGGATGAACTTCTACATTATGACAGCGAAGATGGACATCAGAGCATTGACATATATATATATAGCATATATATGGATGTTGTGGCTGGGAGTTGTAGCAGTGTAGTTGTAGCAGTGTGCCTGGGACCCCACGCAGTTTAACAAGTGACAGCGTTCCTGAGACATCACATGGTTTTGATTTTGACACTGATGTGGACTGTTTGTCCACTGACTCTGAATATGAACCAAATGATGATGAAGCCGAAGTGATCAGCATCCTTGAAGATGACCTGAGACAGTGGGCTACAGACAAAGGGAATGTGTGTTTGAAAATGAACCATTTATGTGTGGAAAAAAAAGACAGATTTTTGTTTATTTTCACAAGATGAATCTGGTAAGCCCTTTAATTTTTCTGTGTTCAGTTTGATTTTTGCTCCCCAGTGTTCACACTTAAAAAATAAATAAATAAATACAAATATATATGTGTATGTGTTTAATTGTTTTATATTTTAATTGTTCTTATGTTTGTACATAGTCACTCAGGACTAACCCTATTTTTGTAGTACAGACCAAAGAGGTGTTGTTTTATTTAATGTATTTTACCACTTTGTTTTTTTCAAACTTAATTGAGGGTTATGCTGCCTGCTGTTAAGAAGTAGTAGCCTAGTAACTAGTATTTCTCAACTGAATCCTGGAGATTGGATTGTGATTTATTATTTTTAACAGCATGCCACCTTCTGAAATGGGACTACATTTATGCATAGAAACTAGAAGCAGTACAGTATAAAAACAATGTCTAATATGAGTTCTAATTTGACGTTGAAATGACGTCCACAAAGACCATATTTGGACCAGAAATAGCTCCTGTACAGAGCTACTGTGGATGTCATAAATGGACGTTAAGTGTACGTCGAAAAAAAGACGTCGTCTGGAGTGACAGTCTGCACCTGGAGGTGACCAAAATTAGACGTGCAAAAATGACTTGGAAAAGACGTCGTTTGGACGTCTCTCTGCGCAGTGGGTACTGTATCAAAATCAACATCAGCATGTAAAGAGAACTTCATATTTTCATTAAACCCATTTTCTTTACGTTTATTTATTTATTTATGTTATTTCTTTCGGGCATGTCAATTCATAAACATCACATTTCATCATTGTTCAAATAATACAACACACATGGCCGAAAGGGAAAAGCGGGAGAAGCCAAAGCTTATCAAGTCCCGCCCCCATTACCCACAGGATAAAATCTCCATCCTGATCTTTTCTTGTCTTTTGCAATTTACTTTTTTCTTTTCTTCTCTTTTTTTCTCTTGTTATGACCTTTGACAAAACATATTACAGCAGTAGCATACAGAGCTGAATTCAAGCTCTAGACAGTACATACAGATTACATGTGTGTCTGCACATGTGTCCATATTAGTCCATCATGAGTGAACAACAGTCTCATGTTATAGCCTTATCTTACAGCCAGGCTTGCCACAAAGTCAGAATGTCCAATCGACAGAGAGCAAAAGTCCAGTGTATGCGTCACATGATACACCGTGTCAGCTGTGCATGCCTTTTGAACGTTCACATGTGAAGCCAATGCAAAAAAAACAACATATGAATAAAGGAGAGGCAAGGTGAGCTGGTGACAGAGAGAGGCTGGCTGCAGGTGATCCAGGCCTCACTCTTCCTCCCATCACTTCCTCCCATAGCACCTCGTATGATTGAGGTCAGACGGGGAATTCTTCCCTGGCCTAACTAATGTGATTGCATCAGAGCAATACCCCTAAACGACATCACACCCCTGATCTGCATACTAATTGGCCATGCTCTGTCCTTGACACTGAACTTGGGAAGAGGAGGCCTTCATTCCCCCAAGGGTGGGGGAATGAAGGGATGCATGTGTATATGTGTGTGTGTGTGTGTGTGTGTAGGTGTGTGTGTGTGTGTTGTGTGTGTGTGTGCGTGTGGGGGGGTCCGTCCATTGCTCACATTTCCATGCAAAGACGCCCTCGCTCAGCATAACCTCCTCTCGCCGTGCCTCATGGTAAACTGACCTCCCCCCACACCACCACTCAGACGCACACACACACACACACACACACACACACACACTCTGCCCTCCGCTGCTCCTATCTCTCCTCTCTATGCATCAATGCAAATTATAACAATGGATGAGGCTTTATTCGGCAGGGGTAAGCCTGCGTGACCTTCTGTGACGGGGAGCAGCAGAGACAAAAGGCCATTTCTCTCTGAATAAGCACATGGACAGCAGCATCTCCCCATCCAAGGTAGGGGAGGAGGGGGGTGGTGGTGGTGGTGGTGGGAGATAGGGGCCAAATGCAAAAGAGGCCACAATGGTAAGGATTTTTTAAAGCACAAGAAGACAGAATGGAAATGAATGCAGAGCATTGCAGGGAGGGGAGAGCTGAGGGAAGTGATGTATTTGTCCGTTTGGAGACTGCCGACGGAGAATGTGTCTGGTTTGTTAATCGGGACTTAGTTCTACAGAACTGACAAGAACAGCTGGATGAGACATTTGCATATGTTATTTGTGTATATTCACCAAAACAGTTTGAATGCTGCCGTGATGGTGGATACAGGATGTTGGCTTCCATGTAACTAGGTTATCCTGCATTTCAATCCTGTGAGGGATCAGTTTATGCATTTGCCAGCCTTTTCTCTTTAGTGGTTTTGATTATGAAAAGAAAAAGAAAAGCGACACAAACTTGTACCTTATAAGTGGGAAGAAAAGGACATCTATAACAGCTCTTTCTGGACATCGTGACCGATCGGATCAATATGCAATATGCTTCAAAACAAAGTGTTTTGTCGGATTGTCAAACAGCATCTGAAGAAATGGTTATAGTTGGTTCCTTAATGAAGATTGGTGTCTTCAATCAACCGGCTAGATCTCCTGAACAAACACACAGCTCCAGCTCATGGAGATGTAGCGGCTGGTAGCTCTTTCAAAGTTTGTAATATTTTTGTCTATTAACTTTTGGAGTTTGGAGAAAAAAGCCCAGGTTTTGGATTAAACGCAGAAGACTTTGAGATGATCACCTACTCCTGTCATGAAAGAGAGGAAGAGAGACGGCATGGGAGTCATGCACATCCTGCATGGACCTACAAGAATGGACCTACATGACCTACATGAATGATTTTCCATTCAAAATTCATTTCGTTAAGCAACCCTGCGCTGTAAAATGACAAATGAATCACCTTGAACCTAATATGGCTTTTAAAAGCTGATATGGATGATGTGTCCACAAAAAGGTCCAGCACACACAGAACAACATTAGCATTTATTTTAAACTGTGTTTTGGGCAACCCGGCCAATAAGGCCAATATTCACTGTCCATGTTTGGTCCCTATCAGCAGCATGTGGCTGTGTAGCTGCTAAATACTCCACTATGTTCACCAGCTAGTCTCTATCTGGTTGTGTCTGCAGTATGGTGCTGAGCAGGATTACTATTCGGGTCGGACACTGAGCAGTACCAAAGCGTCTGGTCCTTACCAAGTTTGTGTTGTAAGTCAACGGGCCTCATATACAGTCCAGTCTATGGACACTATGTCCATTCTGATTATTTCACATCTTCCTGTGAGCGTGGGTCTTCTGCAAATTTCCATACATATAGGGAAAAGACTTTTGAGTAAACAGACAAATGGCCATAGTGCTGCAGTTATCAGCGTATAAGCGAACATTTCAGAGCTTTGGTGTCGGACAACTTCTCCGAAATGTACCGTTATCGCAAAACAGATGAATTTGCTATGGCAGTGATTATTCCTCCGCAGAGCTCCCCTGCAATCTGGTCGCCCCTCATACTGTCAGAGGAACAGGAAAGCATCAGAGGAGTCCCAGAGACAGCAACAAAAAAAAAAAAAAAACTGTCCTCAGGTTAAATCCTGCATCTGAATCTCACACTCAGTTACATGCATGAGATTTTCCTCTTCCTGTACTGATGTTACTGCTACGCCGTGAGATGTGAAGAAATGTTGAGAGGAGTGGTCGGCTTCGGCTATTTTTTTTTGTCACTCTTACACGATGTATAGTTATTCCAAATCCTAAAACAGATTTCTCTTTTTCAAATTAAGAAAAGTGCAAAGGGAGCGGTATTAATATTCCATGTGGGATTTAGCTTTTTGTCTCTCCAGCTGTGATTATAGGGATCGTTTTGTCTGAGAACTCAGCCAGTTTAATCAAGCTAGGATAATTTCACAATGCCTTGTAATGGGGTCCCTGAAGACGAAACCTGCTCCTGTTTCGCAGGTTTTCTCTGGAAAAAAAAAAGGGAACCTTTTAACAGAAGCCCCATCCTGCACTGGAGCAGGAGCGAGCAAGGAGCTATTTTAGCATCATGCTTGCTGCCCCTGGGACCAGGCATTACACAGCCCCCCCACCTGCCACCCCGAACCCTACACACACACTAACACACACCCTCCACCAATATACACACTGCACCCCTTAATGTCTGCAATTTGCCTGGTTGTCACAGACAAGGTAAGTGTTGATTTCAGCGATAGGCAAAGCAAAAGGGGAGGGAAACTTCAGAACAATGAAACACTCCTTTGGAGTTGTTTTTTTTTTCTTCTCTTCTCTTTCTTTCCTCCCTCACCTCCTCCTCCTCCTCCACTGGAAAAGGAGAAAGGTGTCAAGTTTGTGACAAGTGAATTGCCCCCCACCTTCGTCGTGATGGTGTTGATGATGGAAAGTTTGTGGAGTTGGATTCTCTGCAGATAGTTTGACCTACTTAGGTTAGCGCCGCACACTTACAGAGCACCTTCCACACGCTGCAGCCTCTTTGAGGAGAATCCTGAAAAGATTACAGCAGGTAAACCTTGCAAAACCAATGATGCTGTTTTTGCATACGTCTTTTTTTTTACACATCTCACCTTTTTTTGCTCACCTATAGCTCAGAAACCATTTATGCTACTCATGCTTTTGATATATGTACCTAACTCTGTCCCTGTATTTATTTTTTTTTATCAATCCTGTAATATCAAATGGAAGACACATTTTTCTAAAGATACTCTTTTTGCATTTCATCTGATGTATGCAACACAAATCATGAACCAGGGATGCTGGTGCACCTTAACCATTCGGTTACCAGGACACTCTAAATAATATAGTTACAGTTAATTAAACGTAAACAATTAAATGATTGAGACGATCAGTGTTATCCCCCACACTGAGATATCATTTGAACGTGGAAGTTCGATATGTGAACACAGTTTATTAATGTATTGAAGTTAAGTTATGGTGAATGTGGCCTCACAATGAGAATATGGAGTGTAACGATTGTGTGAGAGCTGTCGCTGACTTCATTTCCACACATTCGTTGTGGTTGTGAAGATGTGCCGGGTGAGATGACTGGAGAAGGTAGAGTGTGTGTGTGTGTGTGTGTGTGTGTTTGACAGCCACATGGAAATATGACTCCAGATTTGAGTTGGTTGTTATCTTTTACATTTAGAAGCTGTTTATAAAATAGTTATACTTCACTACATAAATTACATCGTTGGTTTGAATGACGTGGATCAACTGTGAGAAGTATTATTATGCATAGAATAATGCCTCTGATGTTTAATTTTGTACAATCTGCTTCAAATCACCACCTCACTGTTTGTGTCGCCGGTTGCCTCCAAAATATTTGTACGCATGGGTCAGAGTTTGCTTACAGGTGAGCTCAGTCTCCTGTCAAGTTTGTTTTTATAGATCACAACTTTTGCGTGGGAAGAGGTGTACGCTCTTTCAGAGTCCAATTTGTGCACATGCAGGCTTTATAAATGACACCCCAGGACAGGACGGCTCTACAGCGGATGATTAAAACCACCAGAACATCACCGGTACCAGCCACAGAGCATCAGTGACTTCAGTGAAGTGAGATGTCTGCGCAGAGCACAAAGA
Source organism: Sparus aurata (assembly GCF_900880675.1). Lineage (NCBI taxonomy): Eukaryota > Metazoa > Chordata > Actinopteri > Spariformes > Sparidae > Sparus > Sparus aurata. The sequence continues at coordinate 21,913,072 of NC_044202.1, read as the reverse complement.
TACTAAAAGACAACACCCACCCAGCAGCTTCACTCCTCTGACTGTGACACTCCTCAGTTCATCATCGAGTCTCCATTTAATAAAACTGATGTAGCACAAAGGACTCATAGTTTCTTTTTTTTTTTTTATATATATATATATATATATATATATATATATATATATATATATATATATATATATATATATATACATATAATTTAATATTTTGACTGATTTGATTGACTAACATGGCAAAAGTTAGATTTTTGTTTCCCACTTTTTTGACCAGACCCTTATATGCACCATTTGTTCAGCCCAGGTAGTTAGACTTACACGTGCACATGATAAAAGCCTTGAATGTAATTTTCAAGGTGAAACTGATGAAGTTTAGTTGTTTGCTGATGGTAAACTGATGGTTGTGTTTGCTCCCAGCTGAGCTGTATTTACTACATTTCTAATAAGAAATCTTTGTGGCGATGTCACAGTGTGGGAAGGCAGTGATGGGCTGAGGCCTGTGATCAATTCTGAGTGTCTTCTTGAGGACCAGTGGCACTCTTCCTCTTTGTTTTTGTGTGACGTTCATCCCTCTACAGCTCCAGGTTTGATGTCCCATTAAAGAGACCTCACAGACATCAGAGCAGTCACTCATATACAGAAAGTGGGACTCAGGGGACACTCCGGATGTTCATCATTAGACTTTGGTGCCATTCACCCGACTCCAAACCATCGCCTCGCTGAATAAAAAAAAGGATAAAAAAAAAACAAAAAAAAACAAGCCTACTTCAGAAATCTTTGGGTGGAGAAACAGTGAACAGAGAAAGGCTTCAAGGGATGGGTGGGGATGGAGGAGCGAAGGCGGAGGTGGAGGGGGGGTTGCACTTAGAGATATTTAAAGGCGAAGGAGATGGGCTTTGTTAAAGATGCGATTCCCCTGGGTTCCCCTTGTTCAGTCGCGGGGATCTGATAGCGCGGCGCTCCTGTTCCAGCTACACCTCTTTGCTGGGGGGAGATAGGATGGCGTGTAATTATACTGCAAGGGCTTTCAGGGCCCTGACATACCTGTCACCTGGGAAGGAGAAGGATGAGAAGACATCTGCATACCTTCTAGTTCTTACCTCAGAATATAGAAACTTGTCCTTTCTCGTTTGTTTCCGACAATTGTGTTTTTCCTTATTTTTCTTTTTTTTTCCCTTCACTCTGCTCGCCCGAAGAGGCTTGTTTTGGAAGTTTGAGGCTCATTCTCGGCGTCTATTGGATGACTTTCATGAAAAAAAAAAAGTCGAAGTGAAAGAGCTTCTTTGATTTAGATTTGAGAAATGGTTACTAATGAGAAGAGATAATCATTGTAAGAGTTGAGGCTTTTGTCACCGATTCAAGTGTTGTTTGAACAGATTCATTTCATCATTTGTACAATAACAAATTGAACTTAATAAGTGACAGTGATAATCAGTGATCAAATACAATAATAAAAACATAACAAAGACCGTCAGAATCTTTCAAAAGCCGCGTGGATTCAGTATTAAACACCAGAATGAGAAGGACAATGCTCTTCTAAGGCGATTATCATCAGTGCTGATAATTATTTTCCGGAGTTCATCACACTTTCCACCGGCTGAATACTTCCTTTGTTATCAAGCTGTATTATGCTGGATGCAATTTGTCACAGAGCAACCATACAGTGCAGTGTACAGCATGTACTGTGTGCTCTGTGGATTGCAACCTAACATGCAGAGAAATGCTCGGACCCAGTTTTGCTGCATTTGAACGTGTTCGGCGTGCTTTCCGCACGGCGGTGGGCAATGACATTTCCACAACAGAAGCTGCACTCGTGCATTAACATTGCTTTACTTCAGTTTGATGAGCTTGATGTTTTCCATGTGCAAGACAAATGGGAGTAAACAACGCTTCCTCATCTCGCCGGCGAGGCGACGCCTGACTCTTGTCTTTCTGCTGGAGAGGGACCGGGAGGGAGAGCGAGGGAGAGACAGAGAGGGAGCACTGCGTTACCCACAGTTGTCGGCGGCAGCTTTGCACAGGTAGCTAACAGAGGAGTGGACCCCACTGTGCGTCCCCTTTCATGTCTAACAGCAGGGTAGAAATGTTAAATTGTAGCGGCCCCTCTTTATATATGTATAAAAATGTCCTGAAGAAGACGCTTATCTTAACAGATGAAGTAGGAGCAAAAGGAACTATAATTTTAATCAAATCTCTGCCTCATTGGTGTAACAGTGTTGACTGCTATTGAAGCTTAAAATTCATGTTGTTGGGGGATTGGAGAAAGGGACTCAGCGGGTGGCGTCTTGCAGTGTAATTATCCCTCACTTACAGGTATTTCTGTTGCCACAGTCATTATCGTCCCTTGTAAAGAGGAAATCAATTTATACAGATGTATATGAGGAGTAGAAGATTGCCCAGAGGAAAAGAAAAGAGGAGGAAAAAAAAGGCATTCTCATGAAAGAGGGACAGTGAAAATTGAGGATAGATGACTTGTTATTGGTCTGTGTGCGGGGCTTGTTTGTTTGTTTGCCTGATTGGCTGCAGTTAGCGTGGCGTTGCATTTGGGAGAGCAGCACAATGAAAAACATGCCTTTGAATTCAGCTCATTATTAAGTTTTATTACTGTGTTCCAAACAGGAGCCCGCCATCACTTTTACTGACTCTATAAAAAGTGTTTGTGTAGCTGCTCTTACAGATACTCACAATTCAGAGCTGTCCACTGTTTCTTTTTTCTTTTTTTTTTCTACAGATCACAACAGTGAATTGAGAGGAATCATCTTTGCAACATTTTTAGATATTCTTCTGCCCGGATCATACGCCAAAAAGGACGCATACACAGATGCGTACTAGTTCTGTATGTACTAGGCATTTGACATGTGTGCAGTGGATCGCGTCGGCAGGAGGACCCCTACAAGTCCAATCAAAATAGCAGCATCCAAGCGGGAAGAAGAGCTTTGTTGTGTTTTTAGTTGTTTGGTACTCAAGTACAACAGGACCAAAGACAGTCAGCACGTTAATGTAGGGAATAGACAAGGAGAAGCACTATCATTACTTTCAGATGTCCTCAAAATTAATTTTTCTGGCCAACAGCATCACTCATCCTCACAGGTTTATTGGCAATGATTTACAAAACGACATAACCATTGCAGTGGACCACCGTCAGGGGTACTGGATCTTTGTCGTAATAATTACTCCAGCCACTAGAGAAGACCTAACATTAAATGTAAATATGGGTTATTAGCTGCATTCACAGTCGGCCTATAACGTTGTTTGTTTTAACGAGGAGGGCGTGTCTACATCAGAGAACATGCCAAGCTCAGATCAGTGTGTTTCCCACTGCAGCAAAATCGTATGAGCCCATTCCCAGGGAATCAGAATCCACACAGTGATTTTGAATTTGAGGCACAGTGTATGTGATTTAGTGGGATCCATTGGCAGAATATAATAGTCATAATCATATTTTAATTGGTATATTATCATCTGAAACTAAAAGTTGTATTGTCTTACCTCAGAACAGAGGTGGCCAAACATTTACTTGGAGGGCCAGAATTAAAACATAATGGTGTCATCCAGGTCATGGTAACTCTAAGTGCTGTTTGTTTAAGACGTTTCACCTCTCATCCAAGAGGCTTCTTTAGTTCTAACTAACTGGAGGGGAGCTGCAGGGTTTTAAACTCTGTGTGGGAGTGTCCATACAGAGTTGAGGACACATGTGGCTCGTCGACCCAACCGGCCTTCATGTGGGTTGCTAATGCTAGGTGAGCCCAGGTGTGAATGGTTGTTAAGCTGCCTGGGGAGGGAATTCAGTACAGCATTGTAGGTGGGTGATAAGTAATGTCTTAGGCCACCTCCTCTGTTCAAAGACGGTCCTTACAGTTTGACATAGATGGATTCATTTACTCCTCTTTCAAACCATCTGTCTTCTCTCGACTAGATGTTTAGTTGTCCTCAGAGGAATGGTTTGTAGGTGGACAGCAGAGTCTTGACCTGGGGAGTTGGCTGTCCACAGGAGGGATAAAAGGTGAAACGCCTTTAAGTCTAAGTCTTTGAGTTTGCCTTCGATATAGCTCTTCATATTATTCTTCAATTATGACTTATTTTAGACAAATATACACAAATAAATGAGTAAAATAAATTGTTGTGCCATGTTTGAACATGCTAATGTTACCATTCAGTTGCAGACTCATACCTTATAGATTATGCATTTAGGTATGCCAAACTGGTGAAAAATGTATTTAAAAAAATTAGGTAGGTCAGAAGAGGAAGAGCTTTAAAGTTCATAATCTCTGTCCGTGAGTCTCCGGACTCACCAACATGCGCAGCTGTTTCAGGCTGCGGCGCAATCCCGCCTGCATGTTCCTGACACGAGGCCTGATCATCTGGACATTGCATGGATGCTCTGACTGTTCGTCTTTTTTGATTACTTAATGAAGTGTTTATGTGGCCATGTTCATTAGCTTGTCCTGGCCCCAGCTGGCGTAATGAGAGCAGTCTTTGATTGTCGGACAGACAATGTGGGTGACTGCTGGCTGCGGTCCGGCAGCCAAGTCATACAGTATGGCTTCTAACTAAATTAGCGCAATTAAGGTCAGCCTCTGTCCTGCTTTGAGATAGTCAGGAGAGATAACATCGCCAACCACACACACACACGCACACCCACACACACACACACAAAACCATTACTGTCCCGATTGGTCAGACCTTGTTGCTAATTAAGCAATAGTGTTTTTCCAAGCATATTTTGCAGATGTTAAATGGGTAATGGGGGTCCTGTCATAGAAGATATGCTGCTGTCCCTCTGTGGTGTCCAGCCCAATTAGTCCCATTACAGCCAGTCTTGTCTAGAAAAGGGGGCGAAGGGGTGCCTGGGGTTGTCACGGCAAGGCCGACACACAGACACATACAGTGTCTGAGATGAAGAAACGCATTTACTCACAATGTTATGACAATCATCTTCATCGTGTCCAGCTGCCTGACTGTGCAGACCGGACACCCCCCTCCCTTACGAACCCACTGAGGACACTAATTCTTAAATGACCAGTAGTGTCCTGACAAATCACATATCACTGCGGGGGCTAAAGAGACGGCCGGGGCATGGATGGAGGCTCATGTGAGGTCCATCCAGCTGCTCTGTGGTCTGATCCTATCTCATTAGGGATAATGAGGTAAAGCACATGTCTGATGTTGCACTTAGCCCCAGTGGGCAACTGTAAGGATAGCCAGCACCTTCTGACACTTGGAAAGCCGACTTTGCTCCGATCAGTGGAGCCAGCAGACATCGTTGATCAGTGACCAATGTTTAACTGGAACAGTGTTCAGTCATGTATGTATGGTGTGGTATTGTGAGTGATGATGACAGGTGAGCTTTCACTTTATTTTATTCATTTTTTGGTAGGAAAAGCTGGTCTGACTCAGTAACACACTCAGCAGGTTTCCTGCTGCTCCACATTAGTTTATAGAAGAAATTCCTTATGATTGTGTATTTGATTTCTTTCAACATATATTAAGAGGCATCGTCAGGGTTTGGTTATGGTGAAAGCATGGTTAAGATTAGCAGTCAAAACATTTTAAGGTTAGGGAAAGATCACGGTTAGAGTTTTTTAGAAAGTTAACATTTCATGTTGGCATCAGTGAAGTGACTTAAAGTTGGCTCACTGTGTGATTATCTGCAAAACTCTTCACTTGCAAACTATAAATGTAAATGACATGAAATCTACCATAATGTATGTTATTAGTGAACTGTACATATTGTCTAGATGTATAGTAATTGTGAATACATAACATTTAATAATGTGTTTTTCTTATAACAGCAGATGCAAACTGATTATCCCCACATTTAATAATAAATGATACACCTCCATCACTGATACATAATCTTACAGTAACCACTGTAATTCTGACATTTATCATCAAATATTGTCCAGCTAAGTCTGAAATAATCACCAGGGGAAATTATTCCAGTGGCTTAAAGGGCTAATCATCCCCCTTTTATTTTGCAACAAATTCTTAACAACTGAATGAATCAACAGTCAGTGAATGCCAAAACAACATTACTGTTGCAGAGTGCCACCAACAGGCAAATTGGACCTTTGTGGTATGCTTGCAGTTTGGTTAGGTTCAGGTAAGAAAACAACATGGTTTAGGAGCCAGACAGGAAGTCAGACTGTGGAAGTCAACGGCAAGTTGTAAATATTAACAAAGATTCAACTATGTCGCCTACTCAACCACAGCAGAAGCACAGAAATGAAGGAAAAATAATGAAATAAACACAACCTGAGCAAGTCAACAACATCAGACAGGCATGATGCTGACGGTATGAAGTTGAGTGAAGGATGGAAGAAAACAGCGTCACAGACAAGGAGACATGCCCAGTGGAAGCCAGGGGTCGGTGAAGCTGCACAGACATGTTTAGCTTCCTTTAGTTAAGTGTAATAGGCAGCTGTTTTCAGTGAATAACTGTACACTAGCTAGCTCAGCAGCAAAACGGCAGACTGAATGAAATGGCGGAGCACTCAGTGTGCAAATGTGTGTTTTCAGCTTGTTCTGATACCAAAGAAGTGTCCAAAGCAAAAGACAAGGCTACTGGAGGAGTGTGGACAGTGAGTTACCTCATGGAGCAAACTAGCTCTTCTATAAAACTTGAAAATTGTCCAGCTTGTCAAGGCTTTCTGATTGCAATAAGGTTAACGAGGTCAAGGAGAGTATTCTTTTATAGAGCAGCGAGTGTAGTAGCTTGCATGTAGCAGGCAGACTGCCTGTATCGCCAGAGCCAAGTAAAGACTGAGACTCTATATACGTATGTGCAGATGGTTCAGGAGAAACACAGGGGAGAAAGGGACTGAAAAAATAAAGAGGTCCACAAAGTTAAACTTTTTCCCCGTGTCTCACCTGACCTAATTACAGCACCTCGGCGGCTGCTAGTGCAACACTTTACCTTTGGAGTCCGACGTGCTTTCAAATTTCTGAGTTATTTTCAACGCAGCGTTTTTGAAATATTCCTCTTTGTTTTGCTGCCGGGGTTGTAGCCCTCCGGGGACGCTGCTCGTTGTAGGAGTCGGGAGAGGGCTGTTCTTCCTTCACTTTGGTTTGGTAAAGAGAATAAAAATAACTCCTTCCAGGCTTTAATTCACTACAGCTCTGAAGACATGATTTGACTGAGCAGTCGGCTGCGAGACTGTGTCCTAGGAAAGTCTGCTGCGTGTGGAGTAAACAAGATCAGCTTTGACCCAAACAAAAGTGGGAGTGATGATGTAACGGATTGATTGTGGAAATGACATGCGCGCCGATTCAGTTTGATGAATATTGTAAGAGTATTGTGATGAATCACATATGTAAGAGTAGGGGATTGGCCCAAAAGTTTAAGCACAGTGTATTCATGTAATATGTTGTATATGACTCTTGCCTATACATTTCATTTGTTATGAGGATTTAACATTTTGCTAGAAGTTTCCGTTCTTCTCCTGTCATGCCATTCTCACATTTATCCATGAAGCCAGCCAATGGCATCCGATCTACTGAGATGTACATTTCCTCAGTGTACAGAAGGCTTGGCACTAACAGAGTCACATCTATATCTGGATCATGTCAGTTATATAGTCTGTAAATACAATAATATAATCAAATACAAACCATTTAGAAAACGCAGATGCTATCATGGAACTGGCTGTCCGTCAAATCTAATTATGTCTACATACAGTGCTGTTTAATGACCAGGCCAGATACCTGAGAGTCGAATAAGGTGTGATGTGATCATATACGGCAGTTCAGTAATGTTGAAAGAGTTTCTTAACACTGGATCCACTTTTTTGCGTCGCTAAAATACATGTACAGTCACTTTAGGACACAATGTGTTGACCCTGGTTTATTGATAAAGAAGACCCTTTTGTTTCATCTGAATATCAAGACCAGGGCTTCATTCAGACCAATCAGTCAGACTGCAGGAGACCAGCAAGGGAAGGAAATACTCGAAAACTGGCTGTGGATGGAGAGAGCCTCTCCATACCTCAGAGTTGTTGCTTCCAAGCCAGGAGCTGTAAAACTGGGAAGGGCTCCTGATCCAGACGATGACACTCTCCCACTTGTATCGTCCTTCACCGCCTCACAAACATGAGCTAATTGCAGCAACGCCTGTTTGCTGTGAATGAGGCCTATGTTGGATTCACCCAGACATGTAAATACAGCAGTGAACTGACAGCAATTCGACTCCACGGAGTGAAGAACATTCCCTCCTCTCTCAGCCCCTGCTGTGGCTGACGTGGTTGAACGACCAGGTTAAAAAAGTCATAATCACTTTCTAGTTCTCTTCTTGTGCTTATTTTTCATTATTAGGACAATTTGCTTGGCTGTGTTAAAAATCATACACTGATGTACCCAGTCAGTAGGCTACTGTGCATTGCATAATAAATTAACGATTAAGTATGTTATTACCAGCACACCATTTTTACTTTAGAATACTCTCTACATTACCCGACCGTATCAGTCACATCACCTGTCTCCTCCAGACGTCCATGTGGCAGCTACTGCCGTATGTATTGTATTTTTAATGAAAATTGTTTATAAAATGGGAATCGACATTGCATATAATGTAGGTTAGCATACCTGCAATTGTAGTCAGCTGACAAAGACAAAGTAACTCTAGTGAATCCACGGTGAAATGATCGGTTCGGAGTTAAAACAGTGCAGGAATTCACAAAGTCTATTCAGTTCCGTTGAAACCACCAAGCTGCATGTTTGGAGATGCAACAGCTGTTCGCAGTCACTGTCGCCCAGGAGCTAAGGGCCACCAACATGGCCACCAGAGGGGGAGTTGCGTCACCTGCGAGCTCACTCTGCATAATAACAGTACACGGGCCTCAGCTCTGTTTCCCATCAGGCACCATTTCTGCGGGTCCAAAGGGGTTTCCATGTCCTTCTGCAGAAACATCATCCTTCACACGTGCAGGCAAAATGGCAACTTTGTGACACATGCACACACACACTGACAATAATCAGGAGTGTTACCTAGAGGCCTGGAGGATGGTGGGGTCTGCCAGCAGAGGCCCCAAATCTGAGATAATCTCTGTCATTCATATTCTGTTGCCTGACACAAATGATCTGATAATGCTCATGTGAAGTGAATTAACATCTGTTGTTTGAATGGGCCTAATGTGTAGCCATTCATCAATTTCACAGGATTATGTTGTTGACCAGAGGTGTGTGTGTGTGTGTGTTTGTGTGTGTGTGGGTGTGTGTGTGTGTGTGTGAACAAGGTCCTATGTACATTTTCTGGTTTAATAGAAGGAACACACAGAATGTGTTTGATTTAAAGGCTCTCACACTCATCAGTGAAAACCTCTCTAGCGCGTGTTTGTAATCAGAAGACAGGATGTGAATTACAGGTAAAAAGTCTCAGAGTATCGCTCTTAAGTCCACTTCACACATCAGACTTTGTGTCCACACAACGATTTTAGATTTTTGTGATATTCTTTTTAGAAGGACTTCTACAAACACGGTGGCTACAATATAATGCAGATGAGCCTCCCTGTTCACCAACAATTGCATATGAGCAGTTTTGCAGGGAGTGAAAATCTACACTTTTTTTTTTTTTTTTATCAGACAGGAAAGTGATCCAAGGAAATGTACAATTTCCCTGAATGAGAAATCTTTTCTAGGTCTGTCTTTAGCTGCACTTTATCTCAGCTGAGACGGGAAGATGGAAGGAAAAGAGGAGCAGGAAGGTGGTGTGAGAATCACTGCTCATTCACACAAAAGCACACAGACAAAAACACCCCAAATATTCAGGAGAAAATCTGCTCAATTCAATCAAGCTTAATTCTATTTTGATAATTGTGGGTGCCGGGCGTCTGGGCCGGGCTCGGCGGGGAAGCTGTGACTTGTGTACGAGACTGACAATGAAGTCGGGTAACAACAGCTGCTGGATGGCGGGCGAGCTCATGTACCTCGACGCTCAAGTCTTGTCAGTCACATTTCCCCTAATTAACGAACATCTGCTTTCCATTTTCGGTTACACTGCATCGCCAGCTTGTCTCGTATGAATCGCTGACTTCTGACCTCCCCCGAGGTAGACACTTGCTGTCAAAAGTACCCGGCCAACGCCATCGACAATTGCTTTTTTTTTTTCTATTGAGGCTTCCGGCTCACCACGGTGAAGAAGAGGAGGAGGCGAGTGGGTGGGTTCTTAGCCCTCAGAGACTTCCCCACCAATCATCCTCTGGGATAGCAAACGCAATAAGTGCGCTGTTTGTGTTACGCTGCTATTGGTTCAAGTGTCCTCCTGTGGCACTGGCCTGCGTCTATCCGTGAAGGACCCCGAGCCCTCCTCTCATCTCCAGAGCTCTAACTTATTCCCAAACTAACCTGCCACCTGTGTGTGTGTGTGTGTGTGTGTGTGCGTGTGCCTCTCTGGAAAACATGGCTGGGCTTGTAGAGGTTTTTTTTTCTTTTCTGTTCGTCTTTTCTGCCTGAAAAAGCACCACATAAACATTACAAATAGCAGGGGCTGTTAAAATATAACAGCAAGATAACAGCAAGAGAGACACAGTCTACTTCTTAGTCTGGCTCCAGAGCCGTCAGCCTTGTTAAAGATATATCTTATTCATAATTATACACCCAAACATCATATTATATACACACAAGACATTTACATTTACATTTAGGGCATTTAGCAGGCGCTTTTGTCCAAAGTGACTAACAGTAAGTACATTTCTCTTATACCATCCGTCCCCCACTGCATTGCACCAGTCTACGCCCTGATAAACCCCCACTCGGTTCAGTGTCCAGACCTCCAGTCCATTGCACGAGGGGGAGACTGGGGTGTTCACGAGGCCCCCAGGGCAGGTGATACTGGGATGGAAGGAGGAGTGTCAGAACCAGTCTCTGGGGGCAGAGGCAGAGTGTACCGTTTCACCATATCATGATGAACCACCTGGGTCTTTTCCAGCGAGTCCAGAGGGTTAATAACGTGGGACATCTTTGCAGCCACAACCCCAGAAGCCACCACCTGTATGACCCAGTAGTTACCCTTCCAGTGTGGAGCTAGCCTTGTGGGGTTGCTCAGCCACATCCACGCCCCCAACTCATAGCCTCAGTAGCAAACCTTGTTGTGATAAATTTTTTGTCTCTCATGACCCTCCTCAGAGTTGAGCCTGGCAGCCTATGCATAAAGTAAAAGGAGGTAACGCATGCTGGCATGTCTAGAGGTGTCATTTGCAAAAGCAGGTGCTGTTATGTTGCTCCACCATGCCATTCCACTTGGGGTTGTTAGCAGTGGTGCACATATTCTTAATCTCCAACATTTGGCAGAGGTCCTAGGTCACTTCTGCCTCAAACCAATGGCCCTAGTCTCTGAGTAGATGCTCCAGAACCATGCACCAGCACTTAATCCCCAAACAGGCCAGTAGCCACTGTGTAAGCAGTCTGGTTGGGCAGGGCTTTCAGGTTCCAACAAACTTTGTGAAGGAAGCAGTCCAATCAAAAGTAAAATTTGTCAGTGGTGCTGCATATGAGCAATATGAGCAAAGGCCCAGACATCAGAGGAGGTGCAGATAGTTGGCCAACAGGTCTGCTGACTGTATTCTGGTCAAGACCTCCTCCAGCCGGATGAGGTGGTCCTCTAATATGCTACTGAGAATCAGTACATTATCCAAATACACAAAGCAAATGTGCCATGGTGGGCCCCTGATGATGAGCTCCATCGTTTGTTGGAAGGTGGAGAATGTGTCAGGCTCATCAGCATGGCCGTGCACTGGTACAAGACTCTGCCTGTCATCAAGGCTGTTTTCTCCCTGTTTTCCTCAGCCCCCTCCACCTGCCTGTAGCCAAACAAGTCAAGGGTGTTGAACCAGGATGAGGTCAGGGCATCAAGGCTACCATCAACTAGTGGGAGTGAGTGTGAATCTTTGACAGTCAGAGTTGAGATGATGATTGTCCATGCAGAATCGCCACTGTCCCCCTTTCTTTTTAACTAATACCACCTGAGAATCCCAGTGGTAGCGGCTCTCTTCCACCAGCTCATCAGCCAGAAGACAAGCCACCCAATGTTTAATCTCCGCCCATTTTTCTGGAAATGCACGATAGGATAGCTGTGCCGTTTGATCGTCTGCTATGGCCAATACATCCTCTAGATCAGTGGCACCTGTTTCAGACACTTGGCCTTCAGGTCAAGGCTAGGGAGGAAGGGCTGAAACATCTCCTCTTTTTGTGCAACAGCCCATAATCCAGGAAAACCTCCAACACCAGCTGGCTCACGGCAGCAGCATACATCTCCAAGCTTTCACCAGGCGCCCACGTTCGGAAATTGTGGCCCTGAAGCGGTTCATGAACCATCTCAGTCCAAATGCTGCCCCCAGTTTTACTATCACAGCAGCATAGTCCGATTTCACTGCATCAGGGAGGCTGACCGACAGCAGAAAAGCCGACTTGCACAAATGAGTAGACAGAACTCTCACCAGCTTGTCACTGTAGTCTCTGCTGTTTCCCACTGCTGCTCCAACGGCAACCACCAACTGTATCAGACAGCACATAAACTTTTGGCTCTCTTCACCAGCAAAGGGAGCAGCTAGATCCACTCTCACATCTCTGCAGAATGAGCGGCTGGCATACATCCCCGCCTCGAATTTAAATGTCCGTAACTCATGTTCGGCCTTAGAAAGGCCGAACGAGGTTAGATGGCTAGCTAAACTGAGGAAGCTAAACTATGAAAATAAAAGCATGAATAACAGCAGCACTATCAAGAGACATATAATTATATAATATAATACATATAGTATAATAATATAATACTCTAAATGGGGCCATTTTTTTTTCTTATAATGTTCAAAGGTAATACTTCTTCTCAGTATTGTATAATGTGGTACTAATGTGGTACTTTTACTCAAGTAGACAATTTAGTGAATACATTATATAGATTACAACTGCATACATATTTCCATAATCGCAGTCAATTCCTTAATTCTAGAGCAACAGTATCTTATATTAAATTGAGTCCACTAAGATAAATTAACGATCAACTTCTAGCACAAAATACAAGCTACACAGAGCCCTTTAAACTTCCTTATCTATTAGAATGTAAACAATCATTAGCATTTATCAATAATGTGATTAATTGGATTTACTGATCAACTGATATTACTGATCAACCAATGCTTTATAAAGTCATGAACCAAAACAGGATAAGAAAACAAGATAAAGCCCTGAGAGGATCTTTGCTCAAGGAACATGTCCTGAGCCTGCTGAAGAAGCTGAGGTCACAGTGTTTTAGCGCCATAAGTCCAGTTTAGACTGTGCAATAGTAGTAATACTATTACCTCGAATCATAATTCTTAACAATAATAACTCAAGGGCCTTCAAATTAGACTGAAATAGAGATAATTATTGCTTCATGCCAAAACACATCATCATACTTGACTACATTGCAAATAAATGCATCTATTCAAAATTCATAATTCCCAAAATATGTTTGGCAATGAGACTCCCAGCCCAGTCATGAGGATAACATGATGGCAGGCGATGTTTCTGCAAACAACATTGAAATTATTCAAGTTAAAAGAAACATAAGACTACTTCATATACATGTAAAGTTTCAACATTTCTGTGGTTTGCAGAAATGTATATTGCCAACATTTATAGGTGATCAGTTGTCATCATTAATTAATCTTGAATGTTACCAGATCTGCTTTCCTGAGCTTGCTATCATCTATTATTCTATATCATTTTTGCCATTCATGCTTTGTCATAATTTCACTGATTTACCTTTCAGTTAATGAGTTTACAATGGTGCCATCACTGTGTGTAGGTGACAGGAAACATACGGACCCCGAAGAGAGATGGCTCGTACAGTGAACACACACACACAGCACACATTGGTGAGTAACAGACAGTCCACTGAAGTGTTGAGTGCTCTGCATCCCACATGACAACAAGCAAGAACACAATCTTTCATCTACCTCATAATCACACATTTCAGACTTTTACACACTCTGCAATATTTAGCGCCAGTCCCTTACCTCCCGAATCGGTTTGGAAGAGAGTGAAACAAAAGGGTAAATGATTACATTTAAAAATAATTAACAGATGGGCACAGGCTGGGGAGAGGGAAAAAAAAAATATGATTTTCTACAAATGATTGCATTCTCTCTCCCCTTTGGTGTGAAAAGTAGATTCAAGAACTCTTTTAAATAATTTGTTCAATTTGTTCCACAGCCAAAGAAATGCGGCTTGCTGGAAATTCAGATTCATTAAAACTTAATTAATATGCATCATTATGTAAATGAGGTTGCAGTTAATGAGTTCTTAAAAGAAGCCTTCCTTAATTAGTTCACTTTTAATGGCATCATCATTTATCTTTTTTCTTTGAAGCAGAATGACGGCACGGAAGTAGCCGCTCCCAAAAGTACTCAAAATTTTGCATTTCTAAATTATTCTTACTTTCTTAATTTTTGTATGATTAGGAATACATTTAGGATAGTAAGTAAATGAGGGAAAACTTCAACTCCCTCGCTGTATATGAAGTGAGACGGCTCTCTGTAATGGTAAAAAAAAAAAAAAGGATGTTCCACTCCGACGTACCTGGCTGTTATGTTTGAAATGACTGCGGGGTTCATCATAAACACATTTTTTATTCATTAGTCCACAATTTCTCATTTGACATTATGCAACATCTGGGCTCGTGCAGCATTTCTGACACCGGCATATGGAAGGGCTCCATCTCTTGCAAGCGACACTGTGAGTGCAACATCTCCTTCCCAGCAGTGAAGGTGAGGGCCACGGCGACGAGGCCTCCGCTCTGTTTCATGTTGTCAGGAGCTTACCTCCACTCCTAATTGATAACCACTGGCATTTGATCTGAAGGCGTTCAAACACCCAGTCTATCTTTGTGCCTCCAATAAGACAAACCATCTGTTGTTACCCAGCCCGACGTTCATTAAATCTAATTTCCTTCAGCAGAAATAAGGTTTTAATTGTACATCTCACGCGCAGGGTTACCATGTGCTGAGAGTAATGGGTTTCCTAGCGAGATGGGAGAGCTGCAGACTGTAAGGAGGATAAAGGAGAGATGGATGGACGGACGATTGATTTAGATTGTAGGAGTAGTTTTTCAACGGGGAATGTGGCAGAGGACCGCACTGTGACGATATACAGTAGACGTGATTGCTAGCAGCAGTGTGTTTTATTGGCAGGTGGCAGGAAGAAATGTTCAACTCTGATATGTGAGGAGGGGAATCACCTCCAAAATGCAATGCTTTAACTGACTCCATATTCATTCACAAGTCTGCGTTTCGCTGTCGTTTGCTACATTACATCAGCACTGACGAGACCTGCAGTAATTCAGAGCTACAGCTATGTGTTTGTATTGTACTCAGATATGGGGACCAAAAATGCAGCTTACATTTGATGTGGGTTTTAAAAAGGTCTATGTTTTAGACTTGGCATTCTATACTTGGAGTATACATGAATTCATAGTTTACATTGTTTTTCACCAGACTTTATTTCAGGCAGGATAAGAAACGTCTGCTTTTAAACTGGCATGCAGAGAAACTCTGTGACAAAGAAATAAATAATCTAAAACTATTGTTGCAAATATTTCTTCTCTCATATGTGCCTAATATTGCTTTGTTTTCTTCTGTGTGTATACTGTATATATGTACGTACATACATATATACATACATACATACATATATATATATATAAAAAAACTGTAAAGATTATTGACTATTTCAGCAGATGGTCTGTGATAGTTAAGTCTGGTCAGAATGTTTCTGACTCTCAAAGAAAAAAAAAGAATGAAAAAAGAATGAAAACTTGTTGATTTATGAGATAACTGTTGACTTCTCATCTCATATTTATTAATAATTATGTCTCATAGTATTGAATTTCTGTCTCATAATTATGATATTTATCTCACATCTTGACATTTTACCTACAGTTATGACTTTTCATCTTCTTATTTGGACTTCTATCTCAAATTTTGACTTTCATTTCATCATTTTTATAAGATTTATAATAATTTATCATAATCTTCTTTATGAAGCTGAGGAAACGATGAAGCTGGTGGATCTGCAAAGACTGGGTGGTGACAGGGAGGTGGAGGTGGAGGTGGAGCTGGTGATAGGGAGGTGATACGCTGTAGATGTAAGTGTGTCGCTGTGCTATTATTGGCTAGAAATAACCAGGTGAAAAAAAAACATCCTAATTCATGTCAATTGATGTGTTGATTGATCACCAGACATTGACATCTGAAAATATTGAGTGAGCATGTGTGAAAGAAGAGATAACAGGATGGAGACAGAAACTAAAGGCCCAGGCATGCAACGAGTAGACTTCCTGACTGAACTTTTTGGCAGAGTTTTATATGATTGCATCATGTTTCATGCAAAAGATCAAATATGGAAAATATTTAAATTGAAGCCTATTCCAGAGATTTAGTAGAGAACTTCCATAGACAGCTGGAGAACTGAGAAACAGCATTACAAAGCATTAATGAGTAATTGTAAACATAATGTGACACCGTTTGAATCACATATTGTGACACGTCTTCTTAAGCTTTGAAAGTATTTAGAGACAGTTTTAAATATACCTGTGGGACGTGACTCTGACACCAGGAGATGGGACGCTGGTGTTTCTGATCTGCTCATGTGTGTGTGTGTGTGTGTGTGTCACCATTCAGGATTCAGTGTTAATGTAAAGAATTACTGGACTTTTCATAGATTACAGCGATGCTTATATTTGCTAAAAAACTCCTTTTTTACAGTGTTATAAACCCTTAAATGTTGATAAAATTCACTTGGGCATGGTGCCCAGGTATTTTCATGGCTGGCCAAAGAATATTTAGTGACACATTTTTTTAAGCCCTTTAACGAATTCGGCGCCATTTATTGTCCTTCATGCTGCTTTTATATCGGTAAGAATTCTGTTGCACCAAGTCGCTGCAATGTCGTTTGATTTTGATCATTTCGGCTGCATCCTAACAACAAGCCTCCTCCACAGTCGGCTCACCTGCCGTTGTGAAAACCAAACCGATGGTGAAAGAAATCCAAAAGGTGAACTTCTCTCTGTTGAAGTCAAAAGGAGGGAGGTAAGGCCAACCAGCTACACTCACACAGTCATTCTGCACGAGACACTGAGTCAACGTGAGATCAGAACATTACAAAACTGTTTAAGATATTCAAAGAAGATTATAATGAAGAAACCCTCGGCACCTCGCTCTGATGTCAGAGGATTAATCCCCCCGATGAAGTTTGTGTCATTGTTATATTTTATGTCGGAGACTACCTGTGACTTCTTCAGCACAGAACCTCCTGTCATTATCTCTATGGAGTATTTTAGAAACACGAGCAGAATCTAATGTTGTGTGTGGAGAAGCAGTGGGTATGTGCAGATGACACTCGGGCCATCCGCTATGTGATTCTGCCGCCCACCAGATTCTTCAATCTGCCAGCACCTTGAAAGAGCTCCAACAAAGAGATATAAATAATACTCGTGCTACTCGCCTCGTTTCTCCGGCCAACTTTAACATGCTACTCGTTTTTTTTTTCTTTTTTTTTTTTCTTTTTTAACAGCACATGCTTTATTAATCCAATACCAGTTTAGCTGAGGATGTCATCTTCCATTGTAATAAAAAGAGTTGTTTCCAAGACTGTCACTGACGGCTTTAGCAAACTATTTTAATTGCCATCTGTGCAAAAAAATGTGTACCTGGTGTGTTAACCAATGAAAAGACATTAAAGTCAGCTCAGTGACAGGGAATGAAATTAGTTCTGCTGAACTGGTGGAAGCTTAAAGCTGCTCTAAGTGTTCCAGCTAACTTCCTGTCCGTGTTGCAGTTAGCAGTCCCCTCCTCCTCTTTACATCACCTCACGTCTGCACCTGTTTCTTTTTTCCAAGGCAGCTTTCTTTGCTTCTTTCATTTCTTCGAGCCTTTTCACGTGTCTGATTGTATGAGCCGTCACTGGGGAGGATTCTGACAGACAGGAACCGCCTCTTTATGGCGTCCTCTGTCCAAACTGGATAAAGTGCGCATGTGTTCATGTTCATGTGACCAGTGTTGCCAAATTAGCGACTAGCAACAAATTTAGCGACTTTTCCTGGTGTTATTGGAGACTTTTGGAGACTCTGACGTGAAAGCGGGTATCGTTCTTGTGCTTCTCGGCGAGCAGCAGGTGCTGCCGTGGGCCTCTCCCCCGTCCCAGAGCCCTCACAGGCGGCCCAGTCCTCGCGCAGCAGTCCCTCCCAGCTGCAGCCAGAGCTGGAGGAGACGTTCACCTCACGCCTGCGCCGCTGGCTGATCTGATGTCAATGTAGAAATGTTTCAGTCTAAAATAAATCACTGCACTGATAAGTTTAATAAGTGTGTTTCTTGCTCCCTTTTTGTCTCTCCCACAACGTTACTCATCTCTCCGACAGAGCATTACAATGAAATGCACATGGCCAGTTATGCAAAATAGGCGATGACATCACTTAGCGACTTTTAAGACAACCAATAGCGACTTTCCTCACTGAGGAGTTGGCAACAGTGCATTTGACATGTGTTACTGACCAAACGCTCGGTGATTACAGTTGAAACATAGAGTTACTTATCACCTATTTAAACAAGAAAATAACCCTGATAGCAGTTTTAAAGTATCAGCACTGTTTTCTCACATACTGTAAAAAAAAAAAAAAAAAAAACGTCACTTGAGTTGGCGTCGAGCAAATAAATGTGGTGGTGTGGAGTTAGAAAGAACCGTGTCATTCCAGTGCCTCGTCTCATGCGTATGATCTTGTATTGTTGGACCCTCCGTCACTGATTGGTCACGTGGTCTAAAAAAACCACAGCAACTGTATGTCGTTGGCGAGAGTTGCGTAGCCAGACATTGATCTGATGACTCTGAAAGCTGAGTAGTGCATTAAAAGCCATATGAGTCGCATTAACACAACTTTTCATTTCTTAGACCAAGGCTGTTGCATCTTTTTTCAAAAGTCAAATATTTCAGTGGAAACTTCAAAACCTGAGAAAAAAAAAAGAGAAAATAAGAAATGATGTCCACACCCATGTTAAGTGTTTGTGGCACTGGGTGACTGGATTTGTTGTGAATTGTACACATGTAATCTAATTATGCTTTGAAACCTCGTCTTCCTGGACGAACAGCAGAGCGCGGAAAAGTGACCTGTTTATGTGTTTCATGTAAATCAATGTGATGTAGATGGAAACAAGCCCCGCAGCGTGCCGGCCTTAATGGATTTGATCAACGTAGCCGATGTGACATGTGTGTGCAGTACCCAGTGCCTCGCCTCCGTTCAGACTTACATTTGTATCCAGATTAGCATAGATGTCCGTTTAGCGCGCGACACTTGATCGCTCTTTCCCCTAGTGCTCGTCGGACAGACGTGAGCTGAGGTGACACGCTGGCCCGGAGAGAGACACATGGAGAATACAAAGACATGGAGAGAGGAGAGGAAAGAGGTGAAGTCTGTCCCAGGCAGGGTGGCTCCACTCACACCCCTCCACCCCTCCACCCCCAGCCCAGAGCGAAACAGACAGGACAGAACAAGAAAAGGCAGCAATTAGGCTGCCGTGTGTGTGTGTATGTGTGTGTGTGTGTGTGTGTGTGTATGTAGTGAATGTTTTTTGACAGTTTAACAGATGTGATGTCCAAAGTTGAGCTGGGCTGTTTAGCAGCGCCCTTCCACATTAGCAGCAGGACAGACAGAACGAGCTGATGCACTCGAACATGTTGTTGCTTTGCTCTCCCCAAGAAATCGTTTTTTAAACGATTAGCTGAAATGTTTTGTTGTAAACAGAGAGCGCTACATCAAACAGACTCATGCTCATTCATTTGTATATAATATTAAAACTGCAATAGTCAGCGTTCTTTTACATTACTTGATAAAATGAGAATCCGACCTCACTATTTTTTTATTTCTGGCCCACAGCTTTACTTTTCTGGTTCAGTCTCGCATCAATCTTCTTTCCAGCTGTTGCAAAAAATCTGAAAAAAATTGAAAAAAGAATGCTGCTCTGAAGAGTATTTCCAATTCATCACAACATGGTTGACTTGTTATGCTCTGATGCAATCATGCATGCATGCTCCTCTGATCCAGGAGCGTCGTGACACCAACAACATCGCCCTGCTGGACTTAAACTGTTGTTACTACACTCCCAGATCTGAGAAATTACACGGTTGGATAAAATAATGATTTAGCTGATCAAATTAATGGCAGAAAACCAAAAAATGAGACCCAAGTTTTGATAAAAATGAATTATCTGTAATGTTGATGTCCCAGTCCAGTGTATTTTTGGCGTTTTTATGATTTTTTAGACACTGTCCGCTAAATATGTTTTGACAGTTCTTTGAAATTAACTCCATTTAAGTTGTTGCTAACATGGGACAATGACGTATGACAAAAGTATAGTAGTTGAGGAGTCTCACAGTCTGAGGAGTGAAGCTGCTGTGTAGTCTGCTGGTACAGCAGCAGATACTTCTGTATCTGTTGTCAGATGGCAGCAGGGTGAACAGACTGTGTCTGGGTGTGTGTTTTTTTTTTTCTTTTTTTAGCAGGCGGTCTTTTAGTATCTTTAGGCTCTGTGCAGACATCTCATTATGGTTTGTTAGTGAACCACCCTCCTCGACTTTTAGGTGATGGAGATTTGAACTGACCCATTGGTGTTTTACCTGTGGTGGTACATGGCCACAGATCATCCTTTCAATGCTTCCCATTCATTGTCTGCCTGCTGGTACTGTAGTGTCAAATTTCGAGAGTCGGGATGTTGCCTGCTCCTCATTTGCTTTAAGTTGGACTACATGAGCCGCTGACTAGGCTGCTGTATTTGACACAGTGGGAGTTAGAATGAGCTTTTTTTGCAGTAAATATATAACGAAGAGAACTGAGAGGAGAGACTTGCTCAAAAAACAAAAAATAAAACTGCAATTTTTGAATGACACTGCAACTATGTCAGTTAATAAAGCTGCGACTGAGTTACAAACTACAGAAAAAGCTTAAATTCTACTTTCCACATCATTTTGTCATCTGCTCATATATGTGAGATTGATGTGCAGCGTAAAATGTGTTTACAATGTACACTACACATGTGTGAAATACATGAGTGTATGCTGCGCACTGTGGTAAAAGTCGAGATATCAATAGATACCAATACTGAATATATGAAACTGTTTATATGTTGTCTGTACACATATTTCATCCATATGTGAGTCCAAAAGAGGTATGTATTCTGTATTCTTAAGTACTAACTGCGGGAACACTGTTAGTGTGAAATTGTGGCACGATTAAACAGAAAGCAAAATGTTTTCCGCCCGATTTAATACTTTAAAAAATGTTTTTTTTTTTTTTTTTTTTATGGTTTTCCTGCCAAAATCCACATTTTGTTCGAATGTATCCCATTGTATCAGCTCCTTCATTTCCTCAGTGTATAGTGGGACAGTTATTCCCAGGACTGCGAGCTCAAACGGCGTGGAGAAGAGTGGACAGATTTTTGTGACTTTTCCAGCCTGAAAACACGACTTTTACTTAACTTACTCAAAACCTGCTTTGAATCAGTTTGTAGTTTAATTTCAATACAGATCTTAGCCACTTGTGAAGATGTTGTGTTCTTTTGGGACGGACCTCCTCAGTGTGTTGTCTAACTGACAACATTTAGTTGATTTACTCAATCAGTGCGACATGTGTCCTTTGACTTTAAATGTTTCTTCTACCACAGGTTGAAAGCGTCCTCTGTACTGTAACTCTTGGCGAAGCACTTTATCCAACACCAGAACACAACCAAACTCCTTCCTGTGACCGATTCCAGCATCCACAGTTCTATTTTCCCGTCTGCATATAAAAGCAGTGTGTTAAGCAGTTGGCTGGGGCATGTTGCAGGCTGTATTTAGAGCAGTCGAGCGGACCGGGCCCCCCTTTGTTCTGAGCTTGATGAGGAGGAAACCCTGCTAGGCTGCGACGAGTTCTCATCATCACCCTGCATCTCCGCCAAGCTGCTCAGAGCCGGGGTGGAGGCGGGCTGCTGATTGACAGGATAAGAAGATGCCTCAGCGGAGAAGGAGCGATCTCTAAAATATGCCTCAGTCGCTGCTTGGCTTGGAAGGGAAAGGACCTCTGGGAGGACGGAACTGGCTCAGCTCCTGTATCGGACGTCACTAAGGAACGGGTCAGAGACACGCATAGGGACCAATACACGCGTACCCAGCTGACATTTCAAACACGGTTTAAATGTCTTGAATCTATGTCAGAACAACATTAATGGACACAGTTTCTCTCAGTGTAAACAGGGTTATGGTTATTTTTGAAGACTGGTGGTGGAGGAAGACATTGATAAATGTAATACATGTCTTCTGTCTTCTGTACTCATTAACTCAATATCTGTTTAAATCTCGGCTGCGCCTTAACATCAAAATATTTCCTGATCAATTATTGTTATTAAAACCTGCTGGGTTGGATCGGGGCACAGGCCCATACCTAGGGCCTCCTGGCCACTAGGGGGCCCAGACAACAGAGGAGAGGAACAATACATTACACTACATTAAATATTATTCAACATATACTGTATTCTAAAAGCAAAGGGGGGACTGCACTAAAACTGACTCTGTGATGAAGTTTTTTGTCGGTCGAGTGTTTGAGTTCCCTGATGGCTGCTGATCTCTTAAAATGAACGGCCATGTCCACTTTAATGTCGTTTTACAGACACATGTTTTTCAAAGCTTCATGATATCTGTAAACATCAGCGTTCATACAGTAGACACACATCAGACCTGCCTCTCAGTTCAATAATCAATCCCGTAAAGCCAGCAGTTATGGCTGATTTACTCTATACGATATATTTTTGGACTATAATTGGATTCCAATGTAAGATGAATAACGCTGTATTTAATCCTACAGAGTTGAATGGAGATGACGATTATAAGCACTATATTTCCTCGTATGATTCATGAACAGTAGCTTAAGTTCTCCGCTAACTGTAGAAGAAAGCGAGCGCAGCGGGCTGTTGGTCATCAAGCATCAGAAAGTTTCACGCACATAGAAGAAATCAAGTTATGTGTGTTATTTCAGTTGGACTAAAAAAAGATATGAAAAATAAAACATGCATACAAATGCATCCACAGCCAGTGTCAAACTAATGTGTTTTTTTCCCTCTCTATAACGTTCTGCATCAACAAAGCAATTTGTTTCCCCGGAGTGTGCTAATTTCTAGATTTCACAGTGCCAGGTGTTACGGCTGCCAGTCATTACATGAAAATCAGCAAAACCTTAACCACGGTGCTTATCCTCACCACAAAACACGCCTGGCTGAATTGTCTCTGATTTTTAGGCGAGGATGGGGGGAGTCAGGAAAGGAGGTTAAGTTCCTAAGTGCATGTTCTCTTATTTGTGTTATGCTTTGAAAAAAAAGGAGAAGCTGTCTGTCAGACAGCTTTTCTGATTCCACACACACACGCTGAATTCGATTTGTGTGTGTGTGTGTGTGTGTGTGTGTGTGTGTGCGTCAGACAAAGATCAGTGTTGTTTGATATACTTTTTTTGGGATTAATAATTAACTATGCATGCCTATAGCACCCTGGTGATTTGGGAAGATACCATCAATTAGGGAGATGCTGTGCAACACAAAATACAGAATGGAGAAGTGTGAGGAGGCAGGAGCTGGGCGTAAAGCGCTGAATCGAGACTTCACAGGTTGTTTTCAGGCGCAGTGCACAGCGACTGACCCCGCAGTCGGCAGCGAGCGTGTGAGGAAAACACCGACACTTTGTGCAGCAGACTGGTTTTACATTGTAACAGACAGCAGGCTGAATGCAGGGTCAGATGAATTCCCCACAGGCTAAATGATACAGACCCCACGTGTTTCCGTAAATAAAGGAAAATGAATTAATATTATTTATTTGATCTTATAATCCTTACTCAGCGGGGCCGCTCCACTCAGTGTTTTTTTATGTTATAATATGCACATTCCTTTAAAAAAAAAAAAAAAAAAAAGAACAGCCCCATTACATGCAATGTAAATATTGTATTTCCCTCACAAGCGTTGCTGTGAATTATTATCAATAATAAATGAACTGTTTTCAAGTATACTAACAACTATTTTGCTCTTTTTTAAGCACAGGGATGTGTGATTTATTTCTGTGCGCCTGGAAGAAGATTGCATGCACAGGATGAGTTGAAATAAATGTATAGCTGTTAAGATGTGGTGTTAATTATGCATATGTATGTTAAACTAATTAAATCAATCAGGTGCAGACATGAAGAACAGAGACGTTAAGAGGAGTGTGTGTGTGTGTTCGGGGGGGGGGTGTGCTTCCTGCATTCTTAGATGTCATGATTTTCTGTATCTAAATATGTACGTATACAGAAAATCGTGAAATGAGCGCTGCATTTGATGAATATGACCGTAATTCTGCCGTTGTTCCTTTTTTTTTCTTTTTCTGCTATTTTTTCCAAGCGGTTCCTCGATATGTGTTCATTATTCGCATATGAGAAGTGAACGCATCGTATGAAAACAAAGTAATTTATTTTAAGGGAAATCCACACTTGATAAATTATTTAAGGCTGCTGGGATTATCTGTGTGATGTGGAATGTGTGTGCCTGCGTGTGTGTGTGTTTGTGTGTGTGTGTGTGTGTGTGCAGGAGTTGCATTCAACTCTTCCTCTGATGTTAAATAAGGAGACGAATAATTGGTGACTCCCTCGACTCAGACGCACTGTTATTCAAATCTGGCCTTTGTTTACAGCTGTGTTAATCGGGGGGAGCGAACCCCCCCCGATCCCACACACATACACCAGTTGACGCTGCCGTGTGTTTTCCACTTTATCCGCCATAGTTTCCTCACACACACATGCGTGTAGCCTCACACAGCTGCAGACTGTCGAGGAAGTTCTGATTGAAATAAAGGATTCCGATGTATGATGATAATTACATTGTGAAGAAAAGTGTTGAAAGCATTCTTCCATAGGTAGCCACAGTGTGATGAATGTGCACCCAAAACAGCCAACATCTGCTGCCACCTTTGTTTTTTTTTTTGTTATTGTGCATATTTAATGCAATTTTTAAAAGGCATAATTAATTCATGTTAATGAATATCGATACTTATCTTAAACAGCAATTTGAGAAATCACACTTCACGACGTTCAGGTTCTCGTTGTGATCATTGTCGGAGCTCCATCTTCCTCTTTTTTTTTTCTTTTTTTTTTTTTTTTGGTGATGCAGCAGCGGGAGGCAGAGGAACCAGAAACTGCACTCCATTAGAAAACAACTTTGCATGAACAAGTACTCAGGTGGAGGTAAAAGTAGTCGTCATGCTCTCTGTCAGCTCAGTGTCAGCTCACTGTGCGCTGGTAGTCGGGCTGTAATTATTAGCTGCTGATGCTATTCCTGCTGTTGCATCAGCCATTATCCTGCTTTAGACAGTCGTGTGGAAGAGAGGCCGTGGACAACAGAGCACCAGGTGACCTCAGCAGAGTCTTACAGCAATGTGCACGAATGCATCAGATTAACACAAGTAGAGCGATGAATGCATCCAAATGTAACACAGTAAGAGTCACGCTTTTGCTCAAAAAAATCTTCTCAAGAGAAAGTAAAAATATGCTGCATTAAAGGAGCACTCTGTAGTTTTGGAGAAGAAATTCAAACTCAGAATTTTAATATTAACAATACAAATTAGGTAATAATACAACCGGCATTCATCAGTGAATAAACAAGCTGTTCTCGGAGAAAAATGAGGTCCCAGAGGACAGAAAGGTGGCGGGGTCCGCCACATATAAACAAGGTAAAACAGTATAAACTGTGTTGTCCTTTAAGATCAGTTTGTTTATTCACTTCATACAGTCATGAAAAATAGGAAAAGTTTGTTTATTTAGTTTGTTAAGGAAGAAGAGAAACCAGCCAATGAGAATCTTTCTCTGCTCATTAACATTTCTTCACCGGTGCAACTAAAACTCCTCCAAAACATATCATTTACTCAAGACATTAATTAAAGTACACGTACTGTATTAAATATACTGTGTTACGGTCCCTGTGATTCAGTTAACGGTGAAGTTAAAATTCGAAGAAAAACAAAAAACAAATGTTCTTTTGTTATCTTCACCTTCATCAGTGCTTGAAGTCTTCAGGAAAAGTGTCAGCGTGGCAGAACCGCGCTTAGAGAAAGTGAGAGTGGAAGAAGGAAACGTGTGCTACTTTCTCTTTTCACTGTCTGTCTGTGCAGCTGAGGTGAAGAAGAGGAGGAGGAAGGGGTGAAGGTGGGGGGCTGAGGGGGAGGGCAGCCTGCCATCCTTCCTGTCAGCGTCTTCCTGCTCGCTTCAACCGTCTCCCCTCTGGTGGCCACGCCCCCCCACACCGCCTGGCCACGGGCGCCGGTGGGTGGGCGAGGCGGGGAGCCGCACAGGAAACAGGAAATCATGTGAGAGAGAGCGAGAGGAAGCCGTGGGGGTGAGAGGCGGCGGCAGCCATGATGTGCCACAGCTGCCACAGTCACTCGGAGAGAATGAGAAAATGGGAAGCTTGGGTGGCTTCGCCCGGCAGGCTCAGTGTCCCAATTACCTCCCCGTAAACAAAGGAGGAAGTTTTGCCACATCGTGGGCACATCGCTGCTCTCCTCCCCCTGCCAACACACACATCCCCACTGCCACTGTTACTGTCACTGCAGCCCAGCGAGAGCTTCCTCTCTCCCTCTTTTGCCATCAGATAAGAAGCGTTCAAACGCGCCGCAGCCCCCGCTATGATAGCACATGGTATCAGTTATGAAAGGCGGCGTCCCTACTGAATCCGCTCACGTCGATGAAAGGTCGGCAGAACTCGGGTTCACACAGGCTGCCCTCTTTCTTGTCTCCCTGCCTCCTCTTGTCTTCTTATTTGTTTGAAGCCGACGACTGCCTGCTCCTTCAAGGCATGTGTCATCTGAGCAGGAGGAGAGCTGCACGCTGCACGCTGCTCACACATGTTCCTCAAAGTTGGAGAAGTATTCCGAGCGCGGTTCAGTTTGCGGCCCGACTTCTCAGGTCTGAAGGCCTGTACAGGTTTGGGGACTATTTAGCTTGTGTTTTATTGAACGCTCATCTGAAGTCACAAGGACGAATCCCTTTGCACGGTCAAAAATATGTCAGATATATTCATATATTTTTTATAACTGAAAAGAAGTATAAGGAAACATATCACAAATGTTAGCCTGTTAGCCACTGAGCTGGGAAACTGGCGCTGATGACCTCTGTGGTCTTAAAAGTTAGGTATTTCTTAAAGGGACAGTTCAGCCATAAATGAATATCCACACATGCTGATATAAAGTCAGGTGAAGTTTTTTAGTCCACAAAACATTTCAGGAGCTTCACAGCTGAACAGTGTTGCAGCGTTCTGCTGACAACAAATGTTGGTGAGTAGATAATAACTGAACTTTTCCTTTTAGGTGTTCCTTTAATAATAATAATTACACAATGATGATAAAAAAAAAAATCAATTAAAGGTTAAGTTAAGAAGCACCTCTGTGTATTATTTAAGGCGAGAAAGATTGAAGGTGATCTCACAACACAAGGAAACAACTGCTGTCACAAGTGTATTCAAAATGTTGCTAAATCCTGATCGGCGCTCATCAGTGTGTGACATCACCCTTTTCCACTTGAGCCCCGCCCTCTCCGAACTCAGCAGAGCACAGAGAAAAACACAAATATCTAAGTTGAAAACTGTTCTCATTCTGTGTTCATGCGGCACCACAGTGTTTCAACTGGACCTGATGGACAGAATGTGTTCAGGGCCTGCGATAATATAAAAGTGAAAACCCGTCTGTGGTCGGGGATGCTTCGATCCAAAGTGGACGGGTGTTTTCGGCGCACAGTGTTAAACCTCTGAAGCCCAGCTCTGCAGTCACACTGGCGTCCTGATGAAGTGAACACGTTTCATGTCTACCATCCATCTCGTCTGACGTTAACGCGGCATTAGGTGTTTATCATCTGCTGCGTGCATTTTGAAAGCTGCTCAACGTGCCTCTGCTGACGTCCTCGTTAGCCTTCTAGCCCGCGATATGACATTAATGATACGCTCCCAGGTCGATTGTTTGGTGATCTGCAGAAGAAGACGAACAGGACGGAACAGAGGTGGAGGTGCTGGTGGATGAAGACGCAGGAACATGTTTTCTGTCAGCTGTCAGTCAGTGGTATGATGGAGACGGATGCTGTTTCATGCAGATATATTTAAAATGTCTCTCTCCTGAGAAAAAAAAAACAACCCAGTCGTGAGAATGCTTGCCTCTGCACAACGAAACGTTTCTCAAGCTTCCATTTACATTTTTAAACACTGTGCTTATGGTCTGCTTAGGTTTAGGCATGAAATC
This sequence comes from Sparus aurata, assembly GCF_900880675.1. Classification (NCBI taxonomy): domain Eukaryota; kingdom Metazoa; phylum Chordata; class Actinopteri; order Spariformes; family Sparidae; genus Sparus; species Sparus aurata. Next base: position 21,884,794 of record NC_044202.1, on the reverse strand, counting down.
CACCTGGTAAGAGTTAGAAAAACATAGTGTTGAGGCTAAGATACAGATTTTTGTTGCAGGAAACTTTACCATGAAGATGAAGACTCAAACTGTCTATTCTGTTTCCTACCAGTTTAATGATGTTGTTTATCTTTTACTATTGTTATTGTTTTTTTTTTGTTTTTTTTTTTATATTCTGTCCTTTGGCTGCTGGGGCAAACACATTACCCCGTTTGTGGGACAATAAAAGAATACTGATTCTGATTCTGATTCTGAAACCGGCCACTGTCTCCTCCACCTCCACATAGAAAACGTCAGGTCATAAAAATGTAAAGTGAATTTGATAATACGTCATGTTTGTACAAATGTGAATATTTTCCATTGTCTATGACTAACTTGGTTGTATCTGTGATGTGCAGACATGTTATATATATATATATATATATATATATATATATATATATATATATATATATATGTATTATATCCTGCGACTGGGCTGTAAACACAGCAGCATTCAGACTGTCATCAAACCAAAGAAGAAATAGCGTTAATAATAAAGACATAAAGAGCAGAAGTGAATGTTGCAGCAGAAACACATCATTTCAATCCTGTTGGACTTTAACTGTTAGTTTAATTGAGATTTGCGGGTTTGTGTTGCACCTTCGCACCTTCCCGGCAGTCAAAATGGAGGTGCAGCCGAATCTCCGCGGCTGAAGTGTCATCCGAGTGTTTCTATTCATGTCTGCTTGTCTGAGCGGCTCAGATAAATTAACAAACCAACTTGAAGCGTCAGTCTGAAGAATCATTCCTCTGTTCTCCATTAAAATAGCCGGACTACAGATCCTCCCTTTCCATTTTGCTGCCTGTCTCCTTCCATCCACGTTCCACAACTCATCTGTCACTCCTGCTATTTTTCACATGCCTCCGAGCAACAACACGGCCCCCCTCCCCCCCGCCTTTGAAGGAGTAAACCAAACCGGTGAGCTTAACGCATATCTAATGAGCCAACGCCAGTTGGAGTCTGGAGATTAGTCATCATACGTCCATGGCGAGGATCACGTTCGCCGAGATGCACCATGTATCATCTCCTCGCCGCCATCAACGTCTCGGCAGAAGCACCAAAAATGAAAAAGCTGCTCCATTGCGAATAATTAACTTAGTTCTGCTGATGTCATAAAAATCAAAAAATCAGTATTTGTCTGGCTGCTGGGTTCATAAAGAAGTGGTTCAAAGGATTTAGGAGGGAATCTCTCCTTGTTTTAGGAGGCAGTTCTTCAATTACTGTTTGACAGATGGCATTGTCTTTAGATATGCTGTCATATTCATATAAACAAGCCACAGTGGCATCATCCATTCAGCAGTGACAGATAAGAGGAGAGCTCAAAGTGGCTGGCAGGTGCTGGGAAGGCCTCTGTAAGTCACTGCTGCATCCAGAGGAGACGTTGGCTGTTATCTCTGCTCTCATTAGCAGCGAGCTTTTGATCCGCCGAGCTGCGAGGAAGAGTCCACTCGTTTCAGGTTATAATGGCCGAGGCCCTCTCTCTCTGAGCCCGCTGATCACATCATGTGGTGGATAAAATATATTTATACCTGGTTTGTTTTATGACATTAAGAGGATGTATATGGTGCCCTTTTGGCCTCCCTCCACCATTTCAAATATATGATGCCCTACCTCAAAATGTCAATAATCAAATGAAATCATGGACGAGGCTCTGGGGTCCGCCTCTTGGTGGTCGGTAAATGGTACTGCAGCTTTAATGATTTAAAAAATGGCTTCCAAATATCTGCCCATCTTATTGGAAACGTGCATGACAGGGTTGAATCGTTTGTTGAGGCCCGAAGAGGGAAAAAAAAAACACTTTTTGGGAATAAAGCTTGACTCGATGTTACTCTTGAATTCTTATTTGTTCTCATTAATCACCCTGTGACCCCCCTCAGATTCCTCTTCACTCCACTGGGTGTCCCGAACCGCAGTTTGAGAACCACTACAGACATGTGATCCGGATCATTTCACATTTTAATCCTCCCTCTAAAATAAAAGTGAAATCCATTTATCCACCAAATCCTCTGAACCAACAAACGGCAGACGGGGCAGCTCCCTCCATGTGACTGCATTTTCAATCGTGGTTGAATATTCAGAGCCATGTTCCCTCTACCTCCACGCGGGCCATCTGAACCTGCCTCCAAATGAGCCCAATGACCTATAAAATGAGGTATGGCCAGCCGCTGCTCTCCACCTATGGCGGATCACTCCGCTCACTGTCCAAACTGACACACCGCTCTTAATTTGATTGGCATATTCTATTTATTACCATGCAACCGAGTGTTTCTCCGCCATTTGCTTCCAGATTAGCCAATAAGAATAAAGAGGTGAAGCTCCCCAGCGGTAGTGATCTCACCAATGCAGATTGAACACCCAGAATGCCTCATGTGAGAGTGGAAGAGATCGAGATGGTGCGGCGTAACATTCAAGGGGCTGCGTTTTCAATTCTGGGGGCCTCTCTGTTTACCTTGATAGTTAATGTGTCTGGTGCGAGGGGGACAGATGGGACAGGAGAGTCTACACTGGTCAGCAAAGAAACTGTACATTTAAACCGTAAATCTGATGTTATAAAAAGGCCAATCGGGTGTCAGTTTTACGGGGTTGTGTTACAGGACATTATGTTTTCATCACAAGATTTTGAGAACTCAACAAAACAAACCATCAGGGGACATTTTGAGGTATGTCCTCCTTAAAGAGAATCCAATCAAACCTTTTTTTTTTTTTTTCCCTTGCGTACAAAGAGTCAGCAGCAGTGATTGACTGATGAGTGTCGGCTACCTTTTTCTCCCTCCGAACTGATATGCAGCATTTTGGAACGAAAGCCTTCCTGCAGTTGTCTCTGCTGTGTGAAGGATGGGAGCGGGGTGAGACTGTCTCTGTTTTTTTTTTCATTTTTTTTTTTTCTTTGCCAGCAGCTCTGACATGGCTTCTCTCGGTGGCGGCGTATCACCATCTGAATCTTTCCATCCACATCAGGGGAGCAGAGCTGTGACTACTGGGATTAGGCTAATCACACATTCACCCAGGAGGCTGCACAAATAGGAGATCCTGCATGAGGCATGACCTTATTTCTAATGTATTTTCATAGCATCTCATTTACTAGCACCCGGAGCTAATGCTAATGCAAAGATTTCACCATGCTCCGCTTTACGTATTGATACGAGGCTGCGCGTTATCTAGTCGTGTCCCCGCACGCTCATGTCGAAAACATCCTTTTATGAAGAGCCTTGATGAGGTAATTCCAGGTTATTATTATCATTACTCCGTGTTGATTTTTTTTCCTAATACAGCGATACAAATCACAGAAGGGGGGATAAAAAGAGAAAGAGATGTTTGTGATGTCGTGATGACATGTAAACATAGATGAAAATAATGTGTATACAGGCAGAATATTGTTTTTTTTATTATTATTATTATTATTATTATTATTATTATCTGTTGTACCTCACAGTCAGGCCACAGCCACCACTGATGGACTCAGAGTGTGAGGTGCATTTTTTCTGACTTTGAGAGTTTTAGATTGTGCATTTGAAAATGAATTGTGTCGGGCGTTTCATAAGCAGACTCCACACTCCAGGGTTTTTGAATTCTGTTCCCACATTTAACACATTTTTGTCTTGTGAATAAACGCTTAAAGAACGTAGTTATTATTCAGCAGGGATTTCTAACAGACAGTGTAGAAGCTTATGAGAATTTAAAACATTTAAAATAAAGTGAATTCATGTGGTTTTAATAAATATGTTTTAAACACATTTTATAGTTTTGAGACTATGTTTGCTCTGGGTGTGTTGTAGCAGTAGGGGAACTGATTTATAATACTGAATTGTTTCATATTATATATTATAATTGGCTTCATATTTTATATAAAGTGGCTATTTATGGGCTAATTCCGATATTTTTAGACTTGATATTTTCCGTTTAACAATCCAGTATTTAATTGAGCAGGACACACTTTGCTTCAACAGACTCATAGTCATTATTTGTTTTATTATACCGGTGTACACACACACACACACAGAAACACACACACACACACACACACAGAGAGAGAGAGAGACATTCTCTCTCTCACACACACACACACACATACATTTAAACCTTTGTGTTATCTGCTGTTTTAGAGGGAGTGGGTGTGTTGCACATTACTGCTACTTGCAAATTCTAAATCATGTTCGTTGTGAAATTACACATTGTTTTATTTGTTTTTTTTGTTGCTTAATTCTGTATTTGTTAACCAAAGTATATTTAAAATGTAGTGCTGTGCATCACGTAAATTAAACAATTAAAGGATTTATTCACCAGACATTTTTCACAAGCAGGGTCAAGACCATCTTAACATTTATCTAAAGATATTTCAAAAAAACGTGAAGAAAAGAAGAAATCTGTTGCAGAATGTAGACGCTTCCTCTGTCGCTGGGGTTCCGGAGGCGGCGTGTGTTGAGTCGAGAGGCTCGGCTGCACGTTTCTTTTGACGTGTTTACAAACAAACCTAAAAAAAAAAAGGAAAAGTTTTAAAAACCTGCGAGTTTCAACGATCCGACATAAACAGCACGTTTAAACCAGGGTCCTGCATTTTCTCTCAATATATTCAAACTTGACTCCTAGAAAATACGGTACATCATTAAAGTTTCCAGTGATTCCAAATAACGAATGCATGAACTGCATAAAATAACATAAAAATCCAAAATGACAAAATCATTCAGCAACCTTCTTTTCTGAGGGAGGTAGACTGTGAGGGTCTGGTCTTTACAAAGGAAAGCTGCACTTTACTTTTCCGCCCAACACATGTTTGTAGAAATTATAAAGGTAAGTCTGAGAAATGTAAAAATGCTGTTCAAAATATTTAGACTTTAGCAATGTAATCACAAAATGCTTGTGTGCATATTTTGTCTGTGCCGTCAGAGTCAAACCGCCGTATAGGAACAACGAGACGTTTAAGGAGAAGAGAAAAGTGGTCCATCAGATTCAAATAAAAACCATTTAACCCCCCGTACTCACACACACAGACACACACACACACACACACACACGGCTTTCTTCCTCCCTCCTTCTTCTTCCTGCATTCTAATCAACACTCAACGCTTCTAATTTATGAAATGTAATTCTGCCCTCCACTGGTATGAAGAAGGTTCACACACACACACACACACACGCACACACACACTCTCTCTCTCTCTCTCTCTCTCTCTCTCTCTGAAGCACATAAGTCTTTCTCTACAAGAGTGAACCATTGAGAAAAATAAAGTGTGTGTGATTGGAGTGTGTTTCAGACAAAGTGTGTGTTTAGGGAAAACAAGTTTGAGAAGCAGGTGATTTGTAATATGGGTTTACCTAAAATTACAATTACACAGCCGACTTTTTTGCCTTGTTAAGCATAATTAGCTCGCTTTAATTTAGTTGTGATTCAGCGGCATAATAAGCATGTATTTTACACTCACATTAAATGGAGTCAATGAATATTTTGCATGTAAGGGGGAGAAGCTAAACAAGGCCGCCTAATAAATAAAGCTCAAACTGCGGAGACTGAAAATACCTGCAGAGGCTGAAGAGTGAAGATCACGTCTGTCTGACTGAGAAAAAGAAAATATTACTATTGTAAAGCATCACTCACTGTTTGTATGTATTGAAGCATTTATGTAAAAAAAAATATTGACAACGTATGAAGAGAATAATCTGGATGAATTATCCCACTCAGGGTCTGGGTCTATCAGCTTTGTGGAGATGAAAATGCAGAGCCCCATTATGTTAATACATTACATTTAGGGTGCAGACCTGTGTTAGGATCAGGGTCAGGTCTGCAGTGGTAAGGAGGAAGTTTCCAGGAAATTACTGTAAGTCTTTATAACGTCCCCGCAAGTGATGAAAACAAGGTCTGTGTGTGTGTGTCTGTCTTCTATCTGTCTGTCTGTCTAGGTGTGTGTGAGTGTGTGTGTTTGTGTGTGATCCCCCTGAGATGCCAACAGGGACTCCGTCTCCCCAGGCAGCCTCAGGGTCTAAAACTCAACCATCCAACTATTTTGTCAGAGTGTTTATGTGGTCCTGCCTCTGTGTGTCGTTGTGTATACAAGGGAGCAACAGAGCTGCCCCTCCCCCCACTCCCAACCCCCCCCCAACTCACCCACCACCACCCACCATCACCCTAGGGTGCCAATAGAGCCTCTGTCACCCCGGGTGATGCCAGGAGCAGTGGGGGTTGTGGGGTAGGGAGGGGGGGGGGGGGGCATTCAGTGTTTCCTCTACGGGTTGGGACAGAGCGAGACAGCATCTACCACACGAACTCGAACATCCTGAGATTTTACTTACTTTGTCACATTCTCCTTGACTTTTGTGCCTCTACTATGGGTGAGCAGGTTACGTACTCAAATCCTACAAGACACTGCTGAGACGTGCCGTGGCTCGGCTGGTGGGAACATGAGCATTGGCTAGAGCGGCCACGATCGGGTCCAGCAACCGTATCGCAGCCGTACGTGGCCGTGGCGGTCATGATGGAATCTAGGGGTTAGGCTCTGCAGTCTGCAGACGTGTCATGTGCTACGTTCACTTGATGACAGCTGTCTGTCCAAACTGGGAACTCGGATTACTGGGGGTGTGTTGGTGTTTACACAACTAAGTCGGGAGCTTTGGATCGGTACGGGCCGGGACTAGCTGGTTAGCATGCTAACTTCAGCAGATGTAGACATTAGTCTCAAATCTGTTATTTTTTCATATATTGATGATTGTTTAACTAATGGTTTCAACAAAAATCCTTACTTATTGCACCTTTATAAAACAAGTCAATTTTGACACTTCCATCATACATTGGACTTGACCCTTGGTATCCTGGGGTTGAATCCTAAATCCTACCAATCCAACCCCCCTAACCATCCCATGACTCAGACTGCTCTTTATACTACTGCACTAGAGAGGAGCTAGCACTCCACACAGAGACACTACACAGTTTTCAACAGTCCATGATTAAAACTTACAGCCACTCTCCTAGTGAGTGCACAGGGTCACTATTACAGGTGTTTCAGACAGGGCAAGTCAACAAGGAGCTCAACACACTCTCCACACCATACAAGTAAAACTGCAATTGTCCTTCTCAAATGTACAATTTTAGTCCCTCCCTATACCCCACAGCGCCACCATGATTATCTGTCGTATGGGACTACCCACCAAAAAACTCATTTAGAGTGGGTGCCAGGAGGAGGCAGGTAATTACATGTGAAGGAGGCACCTTTCACTAACCCTGGTGCATGAGAAACAAAGACACCTGCATCTCCTGCTGAAAAAGTGCAGCTCAAAGCGTTTGTCATTTTGAATCGAATGCTCCCACTGGGAGAGCCGGGCATCTGCAGAACACAGCGAAGATGGTGTGTGTGTGGAGGGAAACAGCTGGTCAGCCCACTCAGTCTGTCTGTTTGTCTCTGTGTTTCAGCTAACAACTGGGCTGACCATTTGTCACTGTGTTTGTTGATGTTTAAAGTTGGAAAAAGTACGAGATGGAGGCTTTTGAAAAGTATTAAATGTTGTGAATGAAGACATTGTTGCACCATGATATGCAGGCTTCATTTGTTGTAAAGGGTGTTTTAGTGTGCAGGCCTGGTCGTATTTGCATATATTAGCCACAATGATATTCTTTGATATAATGTCAGTGCAGAGCCAGAACGTGGGTAAATTTAGACAATCAGACCTCAAATAATGCTTATGATGAGGATGAGATCAGCAGTAAAGTTTCTGTCCTGCATTGTATTAACTTGTTTTTTAAAATATAAAAAATAAAAGTTACTCTGGACAATTGGCCATAAACAGGATTCAGACTCTAGGCTAAAAATATTGTGACTCAAACACTCGTCCTGCTCTATATTTTCTCTCTGACTAGCGTCAGTGGTACTACAACTCCATACATGTGAGTACTTTTCACGACAAAGCGAGGTAAACCGTCACACTCACATGCTGTTCTAGTGGACAGCATCTTAGATTAAAAGTAAAATACTAAAATCTGTTCTCCTGCTAAGAGTCCAAATAAACAGGTGGGTGGAGGGGGTTCACAGGAAGGATGACCTGGAGGCAGGACCGAAGGGTGAAGCAGGTCTGGAGGGTGACAAGACTGCAGTGACAAAGGGCAGAAGTCCTCGGGAGACCGGGTTGGAGGCCAGCGTTGGAGGTGGAATGCCTCCGGAGGCCGGTGGCAGAACCCCTCTGTATGCTGTCAACATTGCTTGAATTCTGGACAGAAGTCAGGCAACTGTGGTGTGGCACCAGAGACCAGCAGTCAGGGCTGAAGCACTAGGGGCAGGCAACAGGGAACCAGGGGCTGATCTTTGCCAGGAGTCACCGCTGAAGGGCCAGGGGGCTGACGTCACTAAGGTCAGTGACCAGGAGCCAGGGGCTGGTTTCATCAGGGATGCTGACAGGGAGCCTGGAGGAGGAGAAGGCAGGGAGCTAAGAGCACAAGCTAGCTGGGCTGCTGACAGGGAACAAGGGACTGCAGAGCTGACCCAGGGACAGTGGAGGCATCGATTGACCGTGGGACTGCAGAGGCATGGACCAACCAAGGGACAGACGAGACAGTGGCCAAACCACGAAGAGAGTGTGTATGACGCTGGAGCCGGAGAGTGGTTTACCAGGACCCCAAACGCCGGAGCCGACGGGTCATCACAGAGGATCTGAGCAGCAGAGGCTGGTGTGCTGGGCAGCTGGGGCTCCACTGCTGGGCAGTGGTGATGAAGATGACCTCGAGCTGGGCACTAGAGAGGCAACATGTCATCTGGGGGCCTTGATTTCTTAAAGGAGCCCTCCTGATAGTTAGCCGGGTCCAGAGGAAATGAGTCTCCGAGGACCTGTCAAAGGAATCACCAGGCTGGAGACCAGCCAGCACAGGATCTGTCTCTGGCTTGGGGCTGGCAGGCAACATGCAAAGCCTAGCATGGGAGCCACTGGAGTCTACCATGGCCGACAGAGCCTTTTTAGAATTAGCTGTTCAAGAGAAAAGTAAAGCCACACCTGGAGCTCCCAAACACCAGGGCTAAACGTTCATTAACAATAATTTCAATTATCTATTGCCTTCAGCTTTTCTGAAACATCGAGTGACAGGAAAACAGTGACTTAAATACACAGGGTGTGTAACTAATGAGACACAGTTGTACACAGAAATGGTGTGGGGAAAACAGGTAACGGGAGGAAGTGGAAAGTGACACATTACACAAGAACATACTACAAAATAAGACAGGAAATAACTAACAAAAAGGCCAAAACATGACAAACAGATGCTTCTCTGATGACCTGATTTTAAACATAGGGGTTGCACAGGGCTGTGGCTCTTCACCTGTTTAATTATCTTTAGTAATCTAGTATATTAACTTTCAACATTGTGTCCTGGTTTGGTCAGAAGTAAAGCCAACCTCTCCAGCAGTCAAACAGGGAACCAAGACCACAGGCGGCAAATAAAAATCCTTGATGACACATCCCACCTCTGTCATATCTTTTTTGAGTTGATGCCGTCTGGTTGGCAGTTCAGTCTCCTTCAAAAATATATAAAATAAGTGCTGAAATCCAGTCTCAAACCACGGTCACTGGCATGATGGCCTTCGCACCTGTAACTCCACCACAGTCCATTCTGCTTTTTGACATAAAAGTCAGGGGATAGACAAGTAACTTGAACATGATATGGCAGGAACTGTAGAAATATGGTAAATGTGACAGACACAAGTGTCAATGTATCAGTGGTTTGCGGAAATGTGAACTGCCTACATCATATCCTTGTGAAGGGGCTGATTCGAAAGACAAAAGGAAAGCACAAAGTAGTATCAGTGCTTAACTGAAAAAACTCTCAATGTCAGAATTGCATCAGCCAACTCTTACTTTCCGCTGCATTTCCATCACGTTTCAAATTTCTAAGCCTCTTCACTTTCTCTGTCAGCCGAAAAGTTGAAAACCCCTCTAATGTGGCATCTTGAAAGGTGAGGTGAGGACAGGGTCAAACAGACAAATACCTGCCACAGCAGCAGGAAAAGTGGAACCACATGGCACATTTCGTTTCCACGCAAACCCAAGCCTGTCTTTGTGCACAGGCAAGCACTCCTCCACCGTGAACCCTCCCTCGCTCCCCCCTTTGCCTCTTATCTTTTGTTTGCTCTGAAGTTCGACATATAGACCGAGGCCCTATCAAAAATCACAACCAGATGAGAACTTTAGGGGGGGGGAGGGCAGGTAGAGGGAGAGATGAAGAAAAGCTAAAAGCGTTTCAAGCTATTGCTGAAACAATCCAATTACAATGCCTATCAAACTTAGCTTCACAGTTTATAGCTTCTAATTGCCTGACAAAAATTGACACTTCAGTCGCAACAGTGTAATATAATAGGGGGCCAAATTAAATTTGATCGAGGGGCAGAAAACGATGCTATCACTCAGCAGCGCGGAACAGAGGAGATCAACTAGCATGATATAATGGATCAAAAATGAAAATTATTCATTAATCGCGTTGGGTTTTCCAATAATGGAAATGACACAGTTCAGACGTCTTCCTAAAAACACTATTAATTAAAGGGATGATAGATCTAACAAGGCATGGAGCCCAGAGAAATCACTCCACCTCTTTTCCTCTCTCCCTCCTTCATCCTTGTCAACTTCTTTCTTCCTTTCTTCACCACTGTCTTCTCTTGCTTTCTTTCTTTTCTCTGTCGATCTATTCCTTCCTCTCTCTCTCTTTGACTCTTATTTTCCTCTCTGTTTCTTTTTCCTTCTCTCTCTCTCTCTCTCTCTCTCTTTATCTTTCTCTTTCTCTTTCTCTCAGCGCCACTGATCCTGAACCCAGGTCCCAAACAAAAGGTCCCAACAGAATATGGGCCTTCAGGTTCAGGCTGTTCTGTCAGGTCCAAATCCTGAGGTGCTGACTTGGTCTATAGTTGGTTCATTTCAAATGTTCATGTTTTCTCCCCCTGTCCAGCTGTTAGTTGGTTTGTTATCAGGATTACACAAAAACTACTGAATGGTTTAACATGAAAGTTGGATTGTTTCCTTCTTTCTTAAACATTGCGGGAAAGTTCATTTTTTGACATATAATTTTTTCAGGGAATAATGCTTGAACAATCAGGTTTATTTAGGTGGCTGGTGTCTGTGAGTGAGTACAGTTTGACAGGGATCCCAGATCTGGTGAGCATAAATGATGGTTAAGCAGTCATGGGTGGCTAATATTTAGAGTAATGCAGCGGTATCGAGTTTAACATAGGATTAAGTTGTATTGAATTAAGGGGAGCTGTTATGGCTGAGTGAAAAAAACGGCTTTTTCACGATAGTTACAGTCAGAGAGTCGTCAAAACTCAACAGTGGAAATTCTTACAACCCACTTTAACTGGTTAAGTAGCTCCATGCCAGTGATTTAGATTCCTGGACTGCGCAGGCCTGTAAGGCCTGTAAGAGTCCGTTCAAAAAGAAACTCTTGTAAAAAGTAAAGAGTTTCATCAGTTGTAAATCTGAGTCTGGATAGGATGGGTGTGCATTTTGGTCCTTTTGCTAACAAGGTAGACAGCGTCCTCCCTCAAATCGCCTGCTGGTCAGTGATATGCACAAGGGGGGGGCAGGGGGGCAGTCGCCCCCCCTCGTGGCCCAATTGTTGAAAAACGCGTGCTAAAAAGCCCTCCTGAGAGCCAAAAAGCATGCTAAAGTGCCCTCTTGGCTGGTTAAAACATGATAAACTGTCCTCTTGGGAGCCAAAACACGCGCTAAAGTGCCCTCTTGGGAGCCAAAACGCGTGCTAAAGTGTCCTCTTGGGAGCCAAAACGCGCGCTTAAGTGCCCTTCTTTTCGCCCCTGCCCTTCAAAAATCCTGCGCACGCCACTGCTGCTGGTTATACACATTGTTAATCCCTGTCACTGGATTCAAATTTACCTGGGTTGAACCTGCTGAGCCGCTGCTGCCCCTTTTAATAAAAGATCATGTGGCATATCTGAAAGCCTCTGATTGGACGTTGACTTCAGGGTTGGGTTCAGGTTTCATATTGTCACATAAAGTCAGGTTCAGTTGGGATTTGGTCTTGAATACAATATCACCAGCTGTATTGGAACTCTACTCCGCGTTTCCTCTGATAAACACCACCTGGCGACAGTGCTTCTTCTCCCTCTACTCCACGCCTTCTGTGATTGGCTGAGAGCTGTGTTACTTTCATCTAGTGGCCCTCGCATGACCTTATCATCCATCTACACACACACACTCATACATACACACAATCACACTGGATGTCCAAGAGTAAGGCAGCAGACTTTATTTAATCTGTTTTCCTCAGCCTTAATTGGGTCAAAGCTTCCTTCTTGATGTGCAAATGAATGTGGCATCGAGATACGCCCGCCCATCACTCCACAGGCACATTTACAGGACACCTCAGGGTGCCAGGCCGCCGTCTGTGACCTGTATATGGCAGATGAAGGAGGGGGGTGTAAGGTTGTCAGTACCGACCTGGATCAGAGAGACTGGAGCTGAGAAAAAAAAAAAAAAAATCCCTGAGTTAATTATTGCGGTGGAAGCCTGGAGGCCGTACATGTCACCCCCACCCCTAATGAAGTTTACTTCCAACATCCTGCAATACTGGAGTTTCTGTGATATTTAATGATATAGACGGAGGATCAGAGATGTGTACAAGAGAAGGTCACAAAGAACAACCACATGTACACACAATGAGCAACGCGCATCGTTCTGTTGTGACTGCCGTGTAGCAATCTGCTTCACCTGTCAACAAATTGGGTTAGCATAAGGAAATTATTCACACGAACCTTGATTACAAGGCATAGGACGTTTATCCTCCCCTTTACAGTTTTCATCTTAGTCAAAACTGGCAAGGATGAAAACACCGAATGAAAAGTAATAAAATCATCTCATAGTTCTTTCGCACAGATCAGTGGATCAGCGTCAGTACTGACCGAGAATCAAGATTCAACACATTTATTGTCACTACCGTTGTGTGAAATTATATTGCTTAGAGACTCCACTACAGAACATGGTAAATAATACGTAGTGAATAAAATGTATATAAGAAATAATGATAATAATAATAATAATAATAATAATAATAATAATAATAATAAGAATACAATAATAAATGCGAGTGTGAAGCATCAGCCCAGTGTCCATGTTAAGATGAAGATATATTTCACACTCACATTACTCACACAGTGTTTATTTGCCCCAAGCAGCCAGATTACTTCACCTCTTGATTCCACTGGGCACATCTCTGTTACCTGGTGTCCTCCACCTGGATTCAGATCCCACTGGGAGCGTTTCAGTAGTGGAACAACATAGCTGCCTGATTTTCTGAACCGCCAGCTCCAGTGACTGGGTGCTTATTCCTCCAGAAGGCCTGGCTCCACTCCAGATTATCTGAGCAGCTACAGAGGCTACTGTTTGCTCCCCGTTCTGCCTGGCCCTCTATACACAGCTCTCAACAAATGTGTTTTGATTTGCTTTAAGAGCCCCTAGCGCCAGAAGTTACTGTACATATTGTGTGTGTTAATGTTTCCAGATTGTCAATTTGAGTTAAACAATGTTTTTTTTTTTTTTTTTATTATCAAAATGAATCCATTCATTATTGAACTAGAATGATTGCACTTCTTACAGAGTTTGAACAGTTGCTTAAATACTTTTGCCTCATTGTATCACACAAAACAATATTTTCATACATGACTCCTTTCCTAAATGAACATTTTAGGTTAGTGTATATGCTGTCAGTTAATGCTTTAGATCTAGATTACAGATTGGCTCTTAAAGATACTCCTTATCAAATTGTAGTGTGTGGTCTACATGGTGCAAAGGCTTTTAGTGAAATTACCATGTGAATGTAAAGCAATCAAGGCCTATAAATTGAATCCAGTTTTTCAATAACAACCTCACAGCATGACTGTGAGAATGATTCTCTGGCTCGCTATCATTGGACATAATTGCATTGACCATAATCTTCCAGCAAAACAATTTATCATCAAACCAAAGCAGAGAGGGGCCCACATACCCTCGGCCGGGCCATCACCGAGAGTTAGTGGTGCCCCTTCTCGTCATATAATTGTGTATCGATGGCCAACGATCCCCTCCATTTCGCTTCTTTCCACTTGGGCGCGCCGCTGGAACGCCCAGACAACCCAATCACGTCCCCCGCTGGGAGGGTGGGGTTCCAACACCCCAGGGAGAACTAGCATGGACTACCTCTTCCAATTCGCAGTTAATTAGATAAACTTCCAGGGGAAAGTGAGGGAAAGAAAACTAAAGACAGCGAGAGAGAGAGAGAGAGAGAGAGAGAGAGAGAGTTTGAGTAGCGTCAGCGATTCTTATTACGTACAACTTGGGTCTTATTTTCATACTTCATTTTTTCCATCAGTTTTACCCACCAAAGCAATGATTAGAGCTGGCAACACGGCAATGTCACATGTACACTCAGCTCATTCACTCACTCCTCATTTCTTGGGCCTGCCTCCGGGCCCATGCCCAAGTCAAGGGCACATACAGGAGAATAAACCTAGTCTAAATCTAATCTTAGTCAAATGGTGGGTAGACTATCAAAGAAAAGCCTGCTGACAAACAGTTCACATATAATAATAACATATCATCACTCTTGGAGTAGTAACAGTGCATAGCAACGTTGGGAAACTGTCATGGTTTGGTTAGGGCTGGGGAAAGATGATGATTGAAGTTAAAATTACTTAACTTATGTAATTTCAGTCACATCACGTATGTAACATAACTTAGGAAAAGTATTTTCACTCTTGGTCACACCCCCTGACACGGACTGCTGCCCTAGAAGGGCCCATAAAGAAGTGATGCTAAAAGTGTACCGATGGCATCAATCAAAATCACTTTATTTGGAGTTAAAACTGAAAGTGAGCCCACTTGAAATGCAGTTAATAATTCCTCATTGTAAAGAGAAACTACAAAAACCACAGCAATTACGGCGGGTCAAGGTTCTAGCAGGAGGTCAGTCTTCAGGTTAACAGTTTATCTTCATTTTCTCTTTGTTTATAACATTTTGACTTTTTTTTTGTGATGTTGCAAGTTCCCTGGTTTCAGTATCTCATTTGAAAATTATAGGTTTTAATTACTAATATTAAAGATGTGAACAACTAGCAAAATAAGAAATTGCAGGTTCATGCTGGAAATAAGTTTTACACTTTTGCATGTCATCCTTTTGGATTACCGTTTTATGTCTTTTTGATCCAGAAATCAATCAACCAATCAATCAATTTTAGATGACCTCATGTTAGTGAGTGTCCGAAGCAGGGAACACCTCTGGCCTGCACTTTGTTCCAGTTCATCGAGCACCTCAGCCGGCCCCTAAGTCATCATGGCTGGCCAGATCCACCTCTCCCTCTCTCTCTGCCTCCTCCTTCTCTACTGTACCTGCTTTCCATGTTCTTTCCAACCCACAGCACGCTAATGATCAATGAAGTGGAGTCGCTCACTTCACCTCCTGCCCTTTCACCCCTCCTCCTATTCCATCGCTTCCTCCAGCGTCTGGCATGCACAGAGTCCAGGAGGAGCAGAGGGAGTTTAGAGGGGGTTGGGGTGGCTAGTTGAATGGAGGACAGGTGGAGTCCAGCCCGAGGTTGGCTACGGGGCCAGGAATCACATAAATCAATCTGACGTGTTCACCCAGGCCTGCCTGCCTAAGCCTGGGCACTACAGCCAGTGCCAGGCCTTCTAGCTCTGCCCCAACCACCCCACCCCCATCCCTAACAACCACCACCCTTCCCCTTGGTGCCAAGGCTTGGTTCAAGGGGTGAGTTTGGAATGGGTCAGTGGATGGGTTTCCAGGCTTCCAGGGCCCTCGGTCGGAAAGTCTACAGGTGCCTTCTGGCTTGCCGGGTATGATGCCAGGGATAGAGAAGGGCGTGGGGGTCTGGCAGCTCAACCACAAGAGCGTACACATCTCTGGGAGGCATAACGCTCGTCAATAGAGTGACTTCATTGACAGTGCCTGTTCATATATTAAACTGAAAGTCCTATCTAAGTAGTTCTTTGATTGTGCTTATTATCGCCTTCTGAAGCTGATATTGATATTTAAACTGATGAGCCATGGTGTAAATCACTATCAGTAATACCAAACTGGTGTCCTTTTAAGATAAATACATATCATAATCTTTATATGAACCGAACCAGCAGCTGTTCAGTTGAAACATTTTTTATACTGGATTAGCTTAAGTGAAGTGAAAGTGTATCTAATTAAATGTTCTTTTGTCAGTAACACCTAACAATGCAGTGCACAAAAATGTGAGTAGTAACCACACATGTGGCTCAATTTATTTGGTCCAAGTCCCAAGTGCTTTTAAGTTCTAAGTCAAGTCAAGTCGAGTCCTCAGTTAATGCACGTTAAGTTCCAAGTCAAGTCACTCCCCATAAAATAAACAATGCATTCAAGTCCTCTGTCTCTTTTACACTGGGCAAAAAACACACTTTAACTCCCTTAATATCTGACTCTCTAATGTTAAGTTCTGACTTGCAATGTTAATGTATATTATTGGGATTTACCACCAGGTCCATTAACCCTGCATTAGTCATGCGTATTTAATTCCTCTGGCTCGGCTGTCATGTGAACTCAAGACCTAATTTTCCCAGTTTTTGCTCTCCTTTTCAGGAGCATTGCTATGACGTGCATGGATTTAATTATTATTATTATTATTATTGAAATATTCAAGTTCAGAATTTAAGACCAAATTTCAAAAAGTGTTTTCTTGAAGAACCTTTTTGGAAGTGGAACCCCAAAAGGTACCTCGAGTCTCCTCTTCTTGGACCTTATTTTCCTCTGAGCACAGCTTGTTTTAATATTGTATGGAAAAAAAAT
Source organism: Sparus aurata (assembly GCF_900880675.1). Taxonomy (NCBI): domain Eukaryota; kingdom Metazoa; phylum Chordata; class Actinopteri; order Spariformes; family Sparidae; genus Sparus; species Sparus aurata. Next base: position 21,867,974 of record NC_044202.1, on the reverse strand, counting down.
ACGTATTACTACATATTAAATACATATACAGTTTGTATTATTTGTTATATATAATGAAAATATACAAATTCTGTGTTTGAATTTCTTCAAAACTACAAGTGGCAGTCAAACTTATAGAACAAGCAGCTTTCCGTTTGGAAGCCATGTTCACTTCTCTAAAATAATGAGCCATTTAAGTCTGCATTCTCAACGGCTTTTTATCTGTTTCTCAAGTTATCATCCTGAAGTTCTCGTTAATGCCTTTTTCCACTTTTGCTCTCAAATTCATTATTTTTCTGACTAATCTCCAGAGTGGATAAAAACCCCTTAAATCCTTCAGAACCCTCTCTCGCCAAGTGTCTGAAAAAATATTATTGCCCCTGTTAAATTAATACTCTGCCAATAAACTATTGATATCGTCATTCCTTCAAAGTTGGTCTGGCACCTGGGAGTGCAGGGAGCGAAATTGAAAAAAATCTTTTGAGTAAAGGAAGAAACAGTTGAGGGCAAATTAAATTGCAATCTTGAATTCGTCTGTTAAGGATTAGTGGTTAATTGTAATTTGCATGACGTGTCCCTGGCCATTGCCACAGTGTTGTTGTAAGGTGCCTGCCAGCCGATGATATAATATTCACTGCTCCTACTTTCATAATTGGCAGAAGAAGAAAAAGAAGCGCAGAGACTCAGATTACCGTCAGCAGAAGCAGCCGGGGGCGACGGGAGTGGAGTTTTGTTTTCTTCAACAGGTCTGACACTTCGTAACATAATGTGCTTCAAAGATTCTTTGTTTGTCGCCAACTGTTCGCCACAGCCTCCATCTTGCCCTTAAAAAGGTAGTCAGACAGGAGAGTGGATCAATTAACAGTGGACGTGTGGGAGTGATGTTCATGTTCAGGACAATATGCTGTGTGTCTGTGTGTGTGTGTGTGTGTGTGTGTGTGTGTGAGAGAGAGCGAGAGAGAGTAGCTCCATTCACACTGCCCTTTCAGCGCGGGAATCATCTGTGGGTGAAAAAGACATAAAAAAAACAAAGAATTTACTTTAATGCTCAAAATTTAGCTAAATATAGCAAAAAATATACAATGAAACAAACTAAGACACGTGGCGTTTATGCTGAAATCGTTGTTGTGGAGAATTGGAACACATTTCTGAGCAAATTACAGAACTTTTTTATCAACACGTATGTCAGGTACTGACCATGTTTCACGATGCAATATACTTCAATATACAATATAATCCTTGCAGAACTGGGGCAAAACTTTTAAATGGTTTCTGATGGCACTTGAGGAAAGTTCATTGAGTCATTAAAATCAACAGTTTATTCCCTTTATGTTAAGGTGATTGTTTATACATTTTGTTCCAAGGTGACAATAGAGAAAATCTCAATGTCACAGCAGTCCACATCTCTATGTCTGGTATATCTTGTGTATGTCTGGTGTCCAAGTGCACATTTTGTCATGATTGTGGAACCACAGGAAAGCTCAATGGGTCACTAAAAGCACTAACTTTTATTCTCCTCAACCATGAAGAGCTATATCTTTGAAATTCAGCCTCGAGGTAGATTTTCAACCAAAGCGGTCAAAGGTCAGTGGGTACAAAATTCAGTATCCTCCTCTGGGGCTTTAAGAGTCAAAGCAGATCCAGAATCTGTCCAGTATCTATGTCTTATGTCTTACTCTGAAGCAAAGGTTTGGATAGATAGATAGATGGACAGATAGACAGAACAATATGCACATCTGTATTACTCACACAATATGAAAAACTATGACTGTGTGTGTGTGTGTGTGTGTGTGTGTGTGTGTGTGTGTGTGTGAGAGAGATAGAAAGATTAGTTATTGAGCATTCACTTCCACGGCGCTGCCATTAGCACCACAGAGAGGAGCTTTTAGAGGAAATCTAATCTGCTCTCCATCGGATCTGTCCACTTCAGAGCACTGCAAGATACACACCCGATATATCCCCACACACACACGACACACACACACACACACACACACACACACACACTTTAGCTGCTAAATGCACAACTATGTTCACCAGCTACTTGGAAACTGTGTGTTCGTCTTGGACAGGTAGTGCACAGTGGAGTTATGAGTCTGCTGCTCATGCAGAAGCAGAGTTGGTGATAATTCTCTGTGGGTTTGTCCTTTTCATAGTAGCTCATTTGATGCATTAAAAAATGAATAAGTGCTGCATTAAACACAATAATACAATATGTTTTCAGCATCAAAATGTCTAAAATCAACAAAACCTTTGTTATATTTTTAAGTTGGTTTCTGTGGTCAACTTCCATCAAATCGTAACGCAGCTCAGACGGGCCCTGTGGAATCTGTGGGTGAGTCACATCGGATGGTTTTTATCAGCAATGCTGGTTGTTTAAGTGTGTTCATCTCCAGTGATTTCCCCTCACGTTGCTTGCATGAGTTTGACCGCAGGATCATTTGTGCTCACTGGTGCTGAGAGTGTTTATTTGCCCCAAACAGCTAGATTACATTTCTGTACATAAACTGTTAGCCAGCAACAACAGCAGGTACTGAGGGTGTTTGTGTCTGTGTGTTTGAATCTGGGTCAACCTCCCACTCAGCTCAGCACTCACCAGAGACTACAGTGCTCTTCTTTTCCTCTCTCCTCTCTCTAATGTAATGTTATGAAGTAAAGTCGCTGCTGCGGTCAGGCTGAAGAACAGGGGTGAAGTTGAATCCACTTTGAAATCCCAAAACTTAAAAAGCCAGCTCTGAGCTTTCCTCTCGTCTTTTAATAGCTCCAGATCAGAACAAAATCCCATGTAACTCCAGTTGTCTATATCCCTGATCCTGGAATAAATGTTTGATTGGGTGAGAGGAAGCTAAGTCAAATAAACAATCCACAAAATGTACCTCGGTAAAGTTTACGGTAATTTCACCTCATAGGAACAGCTCAACAGGTATGTGTTCTTGCCCACATTAGATAAGAAGATAAAAATCTTCATGCCCACATAGAGAAAGATAGAAACAGATTTGTTTTTTTTTGTTCTCTAAACTTTCACTCCCTCTTTTATTTCCCCTTAATGACAAACTGTTAAACAAAACTCTTTCTGACATTAACAACTGAAGAAAGAGTTGAATAGGGTCGAGGTCAGGGAAGTCCATGACAGGCCGGGCTCATTGGTCTTCTCTGGTCCTCAAGTAGGGTTAGCTTGCTTCGAGGTGTTTTAGGCTCATGATCCTGCTGCAGATTCATTTGCAATAAAATAAAACATTGTGTGACTTTTGAAACAAATGCAAAAAATATATATTTTGACAAATGGTCTATGACTTTTCATCCTACTGTGAGTACTGTAGACGAACATTTCAACAACCAGCATTTGCATAACATAAAATCACATCACAGGCTATTAATTGATCATTCTGTATTCTCTTTTATCTGCCAGGCTATCAGAGACCCCATTTAATATAAAATGACTCGTTTAAAACATATAAATGGAGTCTATGCAACCAGTGGCTAAATACTCTGATAACATCAGTAGTATACATGCTCTCTCTTCTCCTCAATATATTTCTCTGTCATAACAAACTGAATGAAATTAACCAACACCCTTACCTTTCCTCATTAATTTTAATAGTGTGTCTTATGGAAAGGGAAACAGGACTCGTGCCATATCTTCTCTTCATAATTCTCCTGAGATAACGACGCTGTAGTGAAATGATATTGCAAAGACCTTTGCCAAACACCAATTTCATTATCTTACCATCTTGAATAAAACAAACAACACAGATCCCCAATCAAACAGAGGCTGAGAGCTCAGATGGTGGGAGATATAGAGCTGCAGCAAGACAGCGGCTTCCAGATGGCTTTGGCCAGCGGTTCGGTCCGAAACTAGAGAGGAGAAATGGACGGCAGCGAGGGGAAGTGGTTAGGATATTACACCAGACCGCAGACAGAGGGGAAGTGTGGAGGTGAAGTGCCGTAGGTTTCACTCCAGCCAATCCGCTGCCCTCTAACCGCCGGGCAGCAGTTCAGTGCAGCGGTCAATGAACTGCTCCAGGCAGCCGTTTCCTCCCGCTGTCTGTACTCCCGACCGTAGCGATATTATCCATTACAATCTGGTAAAGCGATTCTCCCTCAGGACGTGTTTTGGAACCTTCCTACCCCCTAATGGTCAATAATTACCTGATGAAACTTCAGTCTTTTAGCTGCTACTCGTCTGTGTAGCAAATTGCCTTTCGGACGCATCACAATGTCTTCGCTGGTGGAGCGTACATCTTCTCTTGCAGTTCCCCTGGTATCCAGAAATGAATGCAGGAGAAAATAACGATTTGAAGGAGGGGATGAAAAAAGCAGAGGAAGACGATCAGTATTTCCTTATCCCCCCCACTTTAAATCTTCCTCCTCGCCCTCCTCTATCTTTTCTTCACCCCCTGCCATCTCTTCACCTCTCTCTACCTCCTCCCCGCGCCCTCCTTCTCCTTCCCCTCCCCATCCTCTGTCTCATTTCCAAACCATTACACTGTTCTGCTCAGCTGAAGCACGTCCATATATTCTAAAGGCTGGTTAAACTTAATCATTAGGCTAACAAGCTCCTTGCCCTCCAAATGATCATCCGCAGAATTAGAGGGATTTGTTCTGGAAGGTGAGCCAGTAACTGGGATGAGAGGCGCAGAAGACACTGAGAGGAGAGATGCTCGCTGTTTTCCCTCCAATCCCAAGTTAACAGAGCAACTTTGTGCCATTTAATCACTCTGAGGTCATCAACAGAAACAAGCAACTCATTTTATTGAGTTTCACGTCCTGCAGTGCACTTCACACTGAAATAACTTGTCGAGCAACGATACCGTCACCATATAAAACATGGTTAGAAACTGAACCATGAATAGAAAATATCCAATATGCAGTCACACACTGCTGCTGCTAGTACTACTGCAGTGGTGTCAGATAGTCAGTAGTAGGGTTACTACCAAGCATTTTTGAATATTTTACTGGAGTTCTCATTGTAAACAGCCAGAAGAACACAAGCATACATCGCCTAAATTCAAGTTTCTCCCGTTTGCCAAAGTCAGACGAGCTTAATCACCTCGTTTGCTCACAATGAAACACACTCATGCTAAACAGTCTTGGTTGTTCTTTCCACAGTCACGTCTGGTTTCACCCGCTGCTGATGTACGACTTTCTCTCCTCTGCCTCCTGTCCCTTCCTGTCTTCTGGTCCCTGGAGTCTGAGACAGGGCCTCTGTAAATCACCTCCATACTGTAGCCCCTGCCTTCAAATGGGCATTTGTCGTTTTTTATGCTCACTGGAAAGCCATTTTAAAGCCCTACTGCCTGTAGTGACCCGTCTTCTGAGTTTGCAATGCTGGCAGACTCCAATCGACTGACAGGGCCACTTAGCTCCAGGCTTATCCAGGTTATGCTGCCCCCATATAGCTTTGGAGCTATTTTTGAAACCTGAAAAATTCCTACAAGTTACACCTTTAAATCTTAATCAAAACATACCTGGACAACGTGAGGACTAGAAAATATATAGTGCGCACACACACACACACACACACACACACACGCACACACACGCGCACGCACACTCACACATTTGGCAAACAAATGTATGTTGGACAATAATGGAAAACACATCAATGTTGAGAGTAGAGGGTGAGCAAGAGTTTTCATTTCACTGTGCAGTTCGGGCCCTCAGGAAGTGTCCCCGCTATCACACAGTTAATTGTCTTTATTGTCTACAGTGCTCCGACCAATATATTATGTTAATGTCAGCAGCTACGCCTGCTATGTGCTGTTTATTCGCTGCCTGATAGCACTCAACGCACATACATGTTTTCTTTTAGACCATCTGGCTGGGCATGTATGACCCGCTCGGAAATGCATGTATGTGCTAATTAATTAGCATAGCTCAGGAAGCAATTAAACTGCGACGTGGTCCCTTTCAACAACCCCCCACCGCACACATACACACACTCTCCCTCTCTCTTACTAATCTTTCCATGGTTCTTGAACACACTTCATTAGCTCTGATGTGTGGAAGAGTGAATGGTGGTCCGAAGCGCCGTCACTCGGCATCTGTCCTCGGCTGTTGCTCAGACTGGAGCTGGACGTGTCAAAAGGGTTGCGTTCAGAGGCCATCTGGTGTCAAAATGACAGCAGAGCAGCCTGGATTTAATGCAAATGCGCACATGTACACGTATGCAAAGTCAAGCCTTATAGTGTGTGAGAATATCACATGGCACGTATGGACACACAACGCATTTAGCATGCCACGCTACCAGAGCACATCATCCTGGCCCTGGCTGTTTGAGGGCTCTTTCTGGATCTCTGAACCCACATACAGGTCTACACAGCACATAGAGTATGTATATGCATGTTTATGTAACGATGAAGTTTAATCAAGATAGTCGTCGATCATTTTCTTCTGAATTTGTCTCTCGACTGGTCGTGTAATCCACAAACAGGCATGGGCAGTAAATTAATTAAATGAATGAATTCAAACTTTTGTTTGTACACAACCTATAAACTGTCTAAACTGTGGAAAACAAATTATACAGTGAGCATGATTAAGTAATTAGTAATTAATGAGTCATCACTGATTTGTTCCACTGAGCAGCTGGTTCAGAGTAAATCACAAAGAATTCATGAAGCAAGTGGTCAGTACTATCAAAGATATTTATGAATTATCATTACCTAATCACTTATTAACATAGCATCTCCCACTCTGCTCCTCAGTAATCCTCTGGTAAGGCTTTATAAAAATCCTTCATTCAGACCCAAACCAGTAATGAATATGTCCTACTAATAAATGCGTGTATCAGTGAGCCACATTGTTGCACTGGGTGACATGTTCCTTTAATTCATGGAAACAAACACTGTGGCTTATTTTGACCGGAATTCCAGAACATCCTCATCAGAAAAGCGATCATATGCACAGACAGCAAAAGCAGCTTGTTACAAATCATATCTACATTTTTCGCTAGGTGGTACATCTGCAAAGAAGGAAGTAAGACATGAAGTCCCCACAGAGGGGAGGTCAGGGTGGATATTTGGGTCGGTCAAGCACAGGACGTTCATCGTTGAGTTAATTTTAATAAAAAAGGTGCGCTTTATTTGTTTTAACAACAAATACCGGGCATGTCATGTTTTTTTAAGTCTCTGATTAATTTAGATTTGACATGTATTTATTTCATTTATTTATTTTCAGCAATGACAGCTTTGCTATTCGACTATTGCATCTGGTTGCATAAAGTTAAATAGACCATTGGTTTTACACCATTTTTACGTCATTTACATTTTCAAATTCAGCTTTAACAACATCGGGGTATTGTACGACATGGCTCTACTTTATCCAGGTTCAAATAATATTTGACAAAATTAAAAATTCCAAAGTTCAAAAATAAATCAACAAATTAGCAACAAACGATGAAAATCACTTTGTTACAGAGTTCGGTGTCTGTAATCTGTCCAGAGTGAACCCTCCCCCAACAAATCAATAAAGGATCTCTAACAAAGAAAATAAACCCAACATCTCAGGCACTGTCAGTTTATTATCTTAGTCCACACAGACTCTAAGAACTGAAAGTGTGACAACTCTAATAAACATATCATATGTATATATAAACTAATTAAACTCTATATTTTCTTTTAGTGTCAAAATGTCATGAAGCAATGTATCAGCTCTCTAGTGATTTTAGTGATCAGTGAAATAAGAGATTTCTTATGAATAGTGCAGCAGCCACTCCATACGACACAGTGCTGATGTCAAACTGCTCTGCACTCTGTCATTACGATGTGCACACATGTACTTATGTATGTTGTTTAGGTGCTCCTGTACGCTGGTGATTCGTAAATAGTGGCTCCACAGTGTCAGCAGTGATTTCATTACAATATCTGAAGTTGTCCAAATGAGGGTATTTATATTTCATGTCAGGGCAGGAGTCCGCATCACAATTGGAACATGTGTAATTCATCATTAACCACAGCGGAGCATAAGGTAGCAGCGTCTTCTAACATGAACCTATGACTGTGAACATGAATCCCATTAGCACGTGATAAAGAGGAAATGTGTGAAGGAATGTGGAGGAGCCGCAGCTGCTGCACAAATCAGTCCCGAGGACAGAGACGGAGCTTATAGACGTTTTATTCATAATATAGTCTATGTTTAAAGAATTACGTCCCTGCAGTGTTTTGGGGGCTGGGGTGTATTTGCGTCTGAAGGGGGTCAAGAGTACTTGATGTGTGTTTGGATGATGAGCGCATTTATTTCCTCCTCAGCTGCCGACACAAAGGTCCATTTGAATGTCGTACCGAACTCTTGGCTGGTCCATGCATATTCATGGAAAACCCAGACCGGGGCGGCAGATGCAGTGACACTGGGGGTTGGGGAGACGGGGGTGTCGGAGGTGCAGGGGGGGCGTGCTTGTCGGAGTGTGTCACGTTTCCAGACCAGCGAATTTTTTTGATTAAAGTCCCTTATCCGTTTTATCATGCATATCCCCGCTCTGATTAAAGTGATCGGAGTCTGACACTCACAATGTCAGAGTAGGGAACCCGGGAACACCTCCCTCCCTTCCCCTCTGTCTCCATGTCTCTTTATGCCCCCCCTCCTCCTAATGCATGCTTGGAATGTGTAAATCTCAGGCTGGAGATACTGGATGTGCTGATGTCCCACTGACATCTATAGGAGACACCAGTGCTGATACTACTGCATAGATATACACTTAATCCATATAGTAAACAATATTCATACTGTAAACAACACCAATGTACACATGAATGGCTTAACTTGGCACATTGGAAAGCCGAATATCAGGAATTCATTAACTTAAAGATATAATACATAAGGCTTCTGCATTTAAGGACCTATTTCTAAGAAAGATAGATCTGAGTCTCACTACTAACTCGCCAAAAAGCGGCGCTGGGATTGTCGGACGCATTGGCCGCCATCCCAAAGTGACCGTTTTTTTTTCCTTTTTTCACCTTGTGGTTTATTCTATTCTATTTCATTAGCGGTTACCAGTTTATACAGTGTAAATACATTACTGTGAATTTCCATTCAGCGGAGGCCAGGACAGTTTTGACTTTCAAGAACAACATTGCTATCTTGAAAATAAGAAAATGCATTGTTGTGTGCTCTGTCTGATAAATATCTTTGCACCACACAACAACACAAGTCTACTTTCATTTGTTCACTCGCGGTCACATGCTGCTCTGCGTGATGGCGGGCTGAATTACAGCAGGAGTCTTTTAGAATGTCACCCCATGACGATAGGATGCACGTGAGGTGCGCTGGGAGTGTGCGTCTCGCTAACACACACGCACGCTCTCGGTTGCCGCACACACACGCTTGATGAAACAGCTGGTCCAGACACAGCCGAGACCATCCAGTCGGAAATAGTAATTAATGGCATTACAATATCACACAGTTTGGTGCCATTGAGAAACTGGATGACTTTAAAATGTGTAAATCCACAAACTTATCTGACCCAGCGATGGGTGGCTTCCACCCCCTCAGCTAAATAGATTAATTATCTGCAGGGCCTGGTGCTGTCATTAGGAGCCACATGGATATCAGATCAGCCCAGATACAGCTGGAGAGCATTCCTCCTGCTAATGATTGCAGCACTGCTGCTGCTTACGAATATATTTACCCAAAGATTCATGGCGCAAGATGGGACTCATATGCAAGAAGCGGATGTAGATAAAAAAGGTTATAAGAGCATTAGTCCTAGCAAGTTCTACATCATGCTGTACCTTAGGTTTATGTTATGTACTGGATTCATTGATTGTAAAGATGCTGATTCTCAAAACACACACTTAACTGCTTTTCAGTTAACTGTACGTGATACTGCCAATGTCAACGTTGTGTTCAGAAAGCCTTCAGGTGCATAGCAGTATCTTAAAATGCTGCAGAGGCACAGAGTATGTTCTGATGCATTACATCCCAGGGACGGACGAATCATCTGAGATTTTGACAGCCAATATGGAAAAAAAAAAAAGAACAGGAAAAATAGCGAGCAAAAGAAAAAATAGCGTCCAAAGTCTCGGAAAATGGAAGGAGCAAAGGATCTCAGGGGTAAGTATTAGTTGTCACCCCATGATCAAATAGTACAGGCCGGGAAGCGACCAGAGAGAGCCTGTGCTCGGGCAAAAAGAAATATAAAGTCCAGATTTAATTCTGATACGGAGAAATAGAATTTCAAAGCTGGATGTCTTATCGTTGGCATGTCCCTTTGCCGGACTGATTTCCCTAGCAAAAGCCTGTCAGCGCTATTATGTTGAACATGGAACCAATTTACTGCGCCGGTTAAACGGGGTTACCAGTGCTCTTGTACCCCCTAAATGTTTGAAGTTATCACACAGTGGGAAAAATAGCATTTTGAATGTTTTGGGAGGAGGGGGGCAGGGGATGTGGCAGGCCGGCTTGGACAGGAGTGGACTGTAATTGAAAAGTATCAATCAAAAACAAGGCAAGGGGCAGGGAGGGGAAGCTATTATGTTAACCCAGTCCGCCGGAGCACTGGAAGAGTCCAAATGCATTTCTTTTGTATCGGTAATGCTCCCCTGCTCTCCAAGCCTCTAAGCCCTGTGACCGGGGGCGTCGTATCTCCGGACGGACAGCGGCAGGGAGGGGAAGAAGGGGATTATCAAGTGGAGCATGTGGCCATTACAGGCCTGTTTCGTGATGCTATCTGCCCTCTGAGATAAGCAACCCCGGCTGGTCAGACGTTTCCAATTTCTATACATGAGAGATGAAGACCTTGTGCTTCTGCTTGCCTTCACCTTCTTTTTTTTCTGTTATTGTTATATTTTTGCCTGGCATGTAACACTGCCCTCTCTGTATATTACAAGTGTCCTTTCATGTGCCTACAACAGGCTGGCTGACCTGCTCCTGCCAGTAAACAACTGAACACCACAGAATGGCTTTGATTCAGTCGCGGATTGAGATAAACCAAGGAGGAAGAACAAAAGGAAAGAAGAGAGGTCAGAGATAAACAATAGATGCAAATGAGGAGCCTGTAAGACAAGAGGAAATAGCTTCAACTAAAGTTGTACGAAACATATCTTAAGTATTTCCACACCTCAGTCCTCCAAGCAGTGGAATCACTTCCTTTTCTTTTGTATATCCACTTTAGCTGTCTGCTTCTATTATACAATATTCACACTTCACACCCTTTTCTTTTTTTTTTGTTTTCTCCTTTGAAAATTCTGAAATGCAAACTAGCATGCAGGCATCATTGGCTGAATGTGTATTTCTATCGAGAGGACCAGAACAAATGCATTTCATTTTATTGAACCACCCTTGTGTTTTAGCCATGACTCAATCTGTTCTGTTTAGGCTAGAGACATGGAGAACACACATATTCAAATGGGCTAGACCTCAAAGGGTCACTGAACAATTTCCTCTGTTCATGGAAAAAGGATATTGCTCAGCCATCGGTATTCCCTTGTGGCGTCCCTTTTTTTTTTTCTCCAAGGGTCTTAGAATAAATTCCTGGATGCATTAACATATAAGAAAGTACAAATGACATAAAGTATAACCAGTGGTTTTCCACCAAATAGCCCTTAGTTAAGGACACCCTTAAGTCGAGGTCAAGCTCAGAGCCAGGGAAATTATGCATTCTCGCCTGGTCTGAAGCAAACTGTGGGTTCTCCATAAATTAAAATGAATTGTTTTACAAGTTTTATCCCCCAGAAATGGGACACCACTGAGATCCAGTGAGCCAATTTCTGTGGTGCTGTCATGGTGTTTGAAAAGTACGGGGCATACATTTCAATATCTTCTTGTCCGCATTTACATTGGTGAAATGAGAAAACTAAAACTGTGCTGAAACTGTTGTCTCTGATGTTTTGTTAAGATTTGATGGTCACACTGAATCTGAATGATCATCCAGGGTTGGAGAATATTGTTTTATCCTTGACAGCTACATTTTATATCTATACATATCTATTTATCTCTATATATCTATTTATCTATGTATATATATATATACATATATATATATATATATATATATATATATATATATATATATATATATATATATATAAACATATATAAATATATATATAATATTATAGATATATATAAAACGCAATTTTTTTTTTTCATTTTCATTTCAAAAGATGGTACTACATGGTGTCATGAGTGATATAATCTCCATTACTTGTTTGCAGTGTGTGGTACACTGCCTTAATGTCAAATTCAAATAATTTAAAAACAATATAAATGTAACAATAATTTGTTTCACCAGTCAATGGTAACTAACTGTAAACAAAAGAAGAGAAGTCATAAAGGGCACCTGCCATCTAGTGACTTCTGTTTGTAGTTGCAGTGTGCACTCCTTTTCTCAGTTAAGTCCACTTCTTTATGATGCCTGCGGAGATGTCCTGCCATATTTGTTGTGCTGCCTTTGGACGTGTGTGCTACACTCGCATAGCAAACCGACGGTCGAGCAGTGAAACACTGCAGGTTGGTGTGGCATTGTGGGAGTGTCACTCCGTTGTCCGTGTGTGTGACATGTTGGGAACCCCTGCTAATCAATTTGCCCAAAGGCGAACTGCTATGTTGTTCTGCTACGAGCATGCTGGAATAGTGATTGTCATTAGTGTGTTTTAAATAGTGATGGGAACGGCAGTTCTTTTTACTGCACTGAATCTCTAGAATCCGTTCATTAAAATGATTTGTTCAAAAGATTCGTTCACCGAATCGTTCAGTGCTCTCCAACTCCCTGAACTGATAAGCAGCCAAACGATCTGCCATTCAGTTCATGATTCAGCCCTGAGGTTCACGTTCACTTACTGAGGGACAGTGCGTTCACGGACTATAGTACACAATCATTCGCGGGAGACGCAGCGCTGCTTTGAGTGGCATACATGCACTAAAATTACTACATGGTGAAAGTGTCCTCTGTGCACAGTAAAATCACTTAACATGATGCTACACGGATGTTAGCACAACACAGCACTAATTTTAGCAGTACGGTTACTGAACGTGAATCAACTCCTCTGCCCTGAGTGAGTAAGTGAGTGACACAGCACCACTTTCCGCACAGTACGTGAACGAGAGTCACGTCCTCAGCGATGCGAATCATGAGTGAGTGACAGCGCGAACGTGATTCACGTCCTGGCGTCCCTCGTTCGCGAACAACCACGTTCACGCTGTCACTGAATCAGCATGAACGTGAATCAGCGTGAACGTGAATCGCGTTCGCGAACTTTACGGCAGGTCAGCAGGTCGTTCGTGAACGAGGACGTGAATTACGTTACATGCTGAGAATCACGTTCGCGAACGTGAGTGACTTTTACTGTGCAGTAAAATCACTTAACATGATGCTACATGGATGTTAGCAACACAGCACTAATTTTAGCAGTACGGTTACTGAACATTAATCAACACCTCTGCCCTGAGTGAGTGGGTGAGTGACACAGCACCAATTTCAGCACAGTACGTGAACGAGAATCACGTCCTCAGCGACAGTTCTGTATGCAGTAGGTTCGCGAATCATGAACGAATCACAACGCGAACGTGAATCACGTCCTCACAGTTCTCTGTGTGAGTCGCGGCAGTTCCACTCCCGGCCGGCATGCTCACGGCTGAGCTCAACTGAACTGAGAAAGGACCGAATCAGTTCATGAAGTGATTCTTCACTTCGTTCACTCAAAAGATTCATTCGTTCGAACGACATGTTCGCGACCGACACAACACTAGTTTTAAACTGGGGGACAAGACCGAACAGAAGTGAAAGTGAAACTTAAAGAGCAACTAAACCCCTCAGTTTTGGATGACGTGCTCTAAGCTGGAAATTCAAAAAATGCCTTGATGATGGGCGGGGCTCCAGGAGTACTCTCCGATTCCCCCCTCCCCCCTAACCATCACCACACTACACTACCTACTCAATAATCACTATGCCTCTCTATTCGCAATTCTCTCAATCCAACCTACTCGCCACAGATTCCAGATCAGCAGGTGCTAGTTTTTATAGGAGGGGGCGGAGCTAACCGTGGTGGACCGTGACGAAAGCTGCCTCCAAAACGTCATCTGCCTCCATCTCAGCCAATAGGAAAATTCGATTGTAATAACCGGGTTTCAACCCATAGAGGGCAGTCACACTTACATTTTTACTACAAAATACGCCAAATTGAAATACTTAGACTAAAATGTCAAGAGTTGGACCAGAATCACTCAGCAACACTACTTCATACCCAAATACATTGGTTTTCAGCAGAAAAAAATGGTTTGGGGGTTTAGTTGCTCTTTAACGGTACGCAGACATGCTAAACAACATGTCCTGCCACTGACCAGTTCTACTCTGCTTATGATCTCCAGTCATATCTCTGTCATAGAAGGTTAAAAATTTGATGTATTTTAAACTGCTGCACAAAGCCAAACTCAGTGAAAACACACAACACGTTACTTTACATTCCACTGTAGCTTCAGTTACAGTCTGGGCACGCATTTGTTTGGCCGCCACAACGTGACATTGGGCTGCGTTTGTCCAAAAGTTGACATGTTCTCAATTTTTACATCACACACCGCTGCAACCAAAATGGACTATCCTCTAAAACAATGAATACTGAGTACTACAACACCACCATGGACAGACAGCCAGACAGACATACACTAAGAACTAAAATCTGCCTCTGGGATAGTTCCTGCAACAAAAGGTGTCTCCAGATACACGTTTTGAATGATGACACGCAAACACACACAGACTCTTTAAACAATACCAGCCACACTGTCATGGTTGGTAAAAATTGCTGGATTCATAAAGCACAGAGTTGGACATGGTCCCAGGAATTAGGCAGGGACTACAGCAATTAATTATCATGGCAAACCAAACTTCAACAACAAAGGGAATCATCAGAATAGATTTTCTGCCTTTCAAAATAACCAACATGACTGTAACAAAAGCATTTCATATGGTTGTTTTCTGATCTTCTAACTTTATGTTTAAGATTTGGTTGTAAGTGTAGGCAACTAAATGTGTTTGGTCAAGGTTGAAGAAAGGCCACCTTTGTGGATGAAACAGTCCAAGGGTCACAAAGATGTGAACTGCAGTGTCTGTGCTGCAGTTACGGACTTTGTCTTGTATTAGTATTCTCCATTCAACCTTTTTTACTGTCTTGTTTGGGAGTTTTTGACTGTACAAAAGCTGAATAAACTTTGAGTTTGTTTTACTCTGAAGTATTCTGAAAGCATTCTGTGCAATTTAGCCCCCTCCCACAGTATCTGAGTACAACATCACTGTCGTAAACACAAATGACTTGGTTTCTCAGGTGTACTGTAACGTTACCTCAAACATTACTCAGCACGTATGTCTTGAAGAAAGGCATTGTTTGCCTCGCAACAGTAAAAGTTTGCACAAGGATTGAACTAACCTCAGAACAGTGACAGTGATGGACTTAAACTGCCTATTACCTGCTACTGGGTTACCCTCTGTCAAAACGGATGACTTGACTTACGACTTGACTTACGTAATGTTGTGTAAGTGGTGCACTTAGCCCTGATCTTGTGAATGCAGACATTTTTGGGGGGTTTGGCAACAAAAAGGCCCTGTGCTCCTGTTACTGACAGTCAGTTTGAGTGAACTGTTCAAAGATGCAATCGGATCGGGGAGGTATAGCTTGCAGGTGTGTACCAGATATCTAGCATGCTAAATGTCATCTCATCTGGCATTATGTGTATGGAACGGGTGCATAATCAGAATACCGTCACATGCACAACTTTTCAGTAACATGAAACACGAATCCTTGCTTATTAACAACAATACAAGCAGGCAGTTTCTCGTGTCACGTCATGTGTGTGAGATCTTGTAGCGTGCCACTGACCGGTCCTTTAGAGGCTGTGCTAAGACTGTCTGATACAGTCAAAAGCTTCAGAACAAAAGCTAACAAAACGGACATTGACTTAAAATTGTTTTGCCAACTGCTCTTTCAAAGTTCAGAAATAAAAATCATGCTGCTAGCTAGATTATTTTGGGGACAGGTTTATGTGTAGCAAGACAGTGAGGGCTGAGATAGCATGCTAGATTAGGTAGAGGATAGGTTAGGATTCAAGTAGCTGTGCAGATAGGCCAGTAGGTGGGAGGGGGCAGAGGAGGTGTTTGGGGCAAAGGTTAGAGGAGGAGGGCCTGTGCGTTGGTAGAGACGGAGATAGGAGCTCAGGTAGATAGGCTGATATATGTAAGCGGTAAGGAAGAGATGGAGGGAGGTAAAGTAGGTATGTAGATAGGCAGGGATGGAGAGGGGTGTCAGACGGGCAGGCGGGGGGTTTTTAATTCAGATTTCATGTGGGCTCACTCAGCAGTCACTGGAGTCTAAAGTGACTCTGGGGAGTCTCACAGTTCTATATGCAAATAGAGCAACGCACCTGGCCAGTGGAGCAGGCCTGCTGAGAGGTTACTTATGCAAATCTGATTGAGTGAGAGCATATTGCCAGAGCACGAGCAGGCAAGCAGGCATGTGTGCATGAGTATACAGAGGCACACACACACACACACACACACACACTCACGGCAGTTTTATTTCACAGGGGTTCTGGGATGCCGTGTTTCCCCCAGAATAGAGGTGGCAGGCAGAAAGGGAGAGAATAAAGAAGAGAGGGAGAGGGTAAGAAAGACAGAGAGGGTGAGAGTGAATATGGAGGGAGTGAAGGAGAATGACAAGACAGATAAAGACTTAAAGCGGGAAGGAGGAGGACGTTGGAGGGAGACAGAGAGAAAATGTCAGAGGGGGTGGAGAGGGAGAAAGAGTGAGACAGGGCACAGTGAAAGAAGCATAATTCTTCTGGACATAATAGCATCTCTCACTTCCCTCATCATGTCCTGCTAGCTGTAACAGCACGCCGAAGGCACAGGAGGCGGAAACGACACGTGGGCACGGGGTAATTTCCTAAGCCCCCACCTCCTCCAGAGGCTGGCATTAACCTGCTGATTAAGTGGTAGAGCTTGGCTGGAGCTCAATCTTAGCCTGATGCATGGGCCCATGATGTAGACAAATGACTAGAAATCACATTGGCATGAACAGGGCTCTCAGTCAGGCTGCCCCCCGGCTCAGGCCTCGGGCACAACACATTAATAAAGAGAGATTTAGTCTGGTGATGATTATTGATAACACTGTGCATAATGTAAAATGCCAGCATGGATGAGAGGGGAACTTTGTAATGCTATACAGAATTGTTTATAATGGGGGTTTCTCTGGAGCAGGGCCTTTTTCACAGCGGAGAAAGTAAGGTATTACAACTTACAGGTGATAAAATAAGAAATAATATTGCCAAATTACGCACCTGCATATGTTTGATGGACAATTATAAGGTGGTCAAGCGCTGAGATCAGGTGTTCATATTCCATTCAGAACTGTGGCACAGACTCCCAACGCAGTCAATCATTCGTCAGTTGATTTATTTACCGATCAGCTAAAAACATCTTTATGTGTTTTACTTTTAAAATATCTAGCAACTACAATATGCTTATGATTAGAGGTAGCTCTGGTTTATGACAAAAAATAAACATTTGGCATCTACAACACTGGGCTGAGTTTGAGGAACGTGAGTCAAAACAGATTTTTCCTCTGGTCCCTGAAGGTCTGAGCTTCACTGTGTGGACTGATGTATGTGCAGAGTTTGACACTCGGCTGTTTTCACATTCATTCATCAAGGGGTACATTTTCTCTGATATAATCTGGTTTTAAGAAGTGAGCAAGCATACAAGTAGTTTGAAACTTGAAGCCTCCAGTGCACAGACACTGAGAACAGACTCGAACAGTGATGGAGGAGACATCGTGTGTCCAGCACTTAAACTTGAGAAATGAAATATATTTGCACATTCATACCATTTTTTATTAGAGAGAAGTAGATGTAATTTCAGGGATTTCAATGTGGTTCTTATAGTTTTTTCTGCAAAAAACAGGTAAGACATACATATTTTTTATGTATATCAGAATACATGTGTGGAGGGGGTCGTTAAAGTTAAGGACAGATTGTGATTTCACACCTTCATTCCAGCAGACACATCTCAACGACGTTGCGTGTGGGACGCGATTTTGTTCCGACCTCTATGTGGTGTTTCAGCAGAGCACTGTCTCTGTCTGATATTTGTTGACTTGCTTAGTTTTTTGTTTATACCCTCATTTTTTTTCCCTGTGTTTTATGTTTCTACAATGACAAGTTAAGTAGGCTAGGAGTAGGCTACATACTTAAATGGCTTATTTTTTGTCTGTTTCACGTATTGCCTTTGGTGTGCTGTAGATGCTGAGACTGTACAGGATGTTTTATTTTGAAAATTGACCAGATGCACTGTGCCGTCTGACTTCCTGCCTGGCTTGATCTAATCTGTGCAGTTTTATACAATTGCTGTCCATTTGCGTTAAAAAAAAAAAAAAGGGCTCCGTGTATATTCTCTGTGGAGCAGGGCGAGGAACTGCTTCTGGGATGCTTCTGAAACGTTCCATGGTGGAATCACAAGCATTGTCTAAAATGTCTGAAAACAGCTCCAGCTGTTGAATTGAGGCTGGAACACGACCCAGACGTATCCTGTGGAATCTGGCAGTAAGTGTCTACAGCCAGACTTGCCGCGCTGTCTGATTAATATGAGTTCAATAGGACTACTAATATTAGCATGCTAACATGCTCACAGTGACAGTGCTAACTAGCTGGCATCTTTTTGTTGGCATTATGTTCCGTAAAACAAAAAACAACTACATATTGGCACTTACCAGTCAGCATCAGTGTTGGGAGTAACAGCGTTTAAGTATAACGGCTTTACTAACGGCGTTATTTTTTCAGTAACGGAGTAATCTAATGAATTACTTTTACCATCGTTACAAAGCCGTTACTGTTACCGACTATAAAATGTGGTGCATTACAAATTGAAGTTTCTCATTGAAGCTGTTGTCATCCGACTCGGCTCTCAGCCACCGGAGCAGCAGGGCTGCTTCATTTTTCTCTGGTGAGGGAGGAGAGAGGGACGGGACAACCGCAGAGGTGATGATTGGCTCTCTAAGGAAGAGTGAGAGTTCGTAAGCCAATCAGAGGCTGTGTTCAGTTTACACACAAACCACACAGCCTCACACACACAAACGAGCAGAGGTGAGCTGCAGAAATGGCGAGTCCAGAGGGAAAGTTTACGTTTTCAAAGTGGAAGTACAGACACTATTCTAACCTCCTTTGTCCACGTCCGTTTTAAGCAACTCTAATCTAATGAAGCATCTCTCAACTGCACGCGCTTCTACAACACTAGTGGCCAAAAACTCTGTTGTTGACACTGTTGATGATGATAGCAGGTGTGGCTAACGTGAGCTCCGCTAACACAGAAGGACACGGAGCCGTCCGAGCAGCTAAAGCTGGATGTTTCTGCTCCAGCTTCACTAAAACTTGTGACACAGACTGAACTGAATGCAATGATAGGCAGGTATGTTGTTGAGAACATCAACAGCTGACCCAGACTCCTTCATTGGCCAAATACCATGAAGAGCAGGTGCCGGTCCACCATGCAGAAAGACATTTTCTAAATACATAGATGCAGAGTACATTAAAATCAATGCCGGGCTCAAAAGGGGAAGAAAAGAAAGTAACGCAAGAGTTACTTTTCCTGGTAACTAATTACTTTTATATTGGAGTAATTCCGTTACTAGTAGACAGTAACTATAACTAATTACTATTTAAAAGTAATGTGACCAACACTGGTCAGCATGTATGCCAATCCTTAAACATCCGTGACAGGTTAATATCAGTTGGTCGGGCCTCATGCAAACCTGTCAGTGGACAGCTACAGTACAGATCCACAGAGGGCAAACCATTTACTCTAACTGCCCTGCCATCAATAGCTTTATTACCCATAAACATTATCAGAATCTGAACCAGAATCAGAATTTGGTTTAAGTACGTTTTCCCATACAAACAGTCTGCCTTGGGATCATGGTGCATTACAGTAAACACAGTATAAAACTATGCCATGAAAGATAAACGCAAACACTACGTACCGATGAACCGTACATCTAGAACATCTTCACAGATGGACATGAATATAACACGTGGTTTATGTGCTTACACAGTGCAGTACAAAATAGTATAAACAAATACTATACATTCTACATCATGTCATAAATCTGAAGGCAAATCTATCAAACACGTTGAGACAAGTTTTTAGTGAATGTGTGTGAAAATGATGGTAAAATATTATCGACAGGTTGCTTTTAAGTTGGCACATTATGATGTTTATAAGATAAATATACAACCTTTGTACTCCATAATATACATTACATTTGTACATTTTAATGTTATAGGAAGAGATACAAAATCCAGTTCCAGGCAACAACATCTTGAGAAATTCCTCCTTAAATACATCACAGTGAGTGGAAGCCTAAAGATGAAATAATGATTTTGTGCTTCAACAACATGAAAAAGAAATCTATAACCAAGTAGAATTACAGACCATCTTTTAACTCATTCCCATGGTTGCTGGTTTGCTCTCCCCCCCCCCCTCCAAAATCAAAAATGCTGTCAAAGCCTCAACAACACCGCACATCAGCACAGTTCCAGAATATTTCACAATTTCAGTGGCAGCTAAATGAATCAGAAAGGAGCAGTGTAGGGCCGGCTGAAACGCCTCCCTTAATTGTCACACAGTGCTTCACTTTCAGTTTTGCTTGAGTTCATTTTTTCCACCGCATGCGTCATCACCCCGAGCATCAGTCACTCCATCTGACAGCCATTGTGTTTAATTAGTTGTACCAAATGTTTGAGGACATACCTGTCCTCAGTCTGTGTGCTAACATGTCAATTTGCTCTTTAGCATGTCTCACGGAGTGATGAATTGGCTCTGACAAATTAATTTGATAAATCATAATTACTGTATATCCAAGTTGGATGGGAGGGGTTTGCTTGGGGAAGACTGATTCTACCCGTGTAAACACGTAATGTCTCCTAGAAATAAAGCAGCGTTAATGTATGAGCCTTCTCCAAATAGTCGGCATGAGGATGCTCTAATCTAGTGTAAATGGAGAGCTGTATGTCATCAGCAAATACGATGATTTTTTGGGGGTCGGAAATGAGTTACGAACGTATGCAGTAGCACTTCATCTCAGATCTCCCTCTGCAATGGATTTGTTTTTGCGTCTTAACTGAGGGGTGAAAAAGCAGCCAGTGAATCCAGTGGAGGGAAAAATAAAGTAGTGTCTAGCTAATAATAACATAGCCCTTTTCTCGTTAGTAAATGCCTCTTGCTCCGGTAATGGGCCAATTAAGGGAAATCAACCCTGGTCCTCTTTAGGCATGTCATAAATTGATTATCTCACCATGAGCAAACTGTGCTCCCAGATCACAGATAATAGAGATGGTGTTTGTGCACATGTGGTGAGTCTACCCTGGCCCAAACTGGGCTCGTAAGCGACTGTTTTCACACTTATTTAGGCTTTCAGTGTGTTCATGCAAAAGGCTGGATGGGAGGGAATGGAAGCAAGGAGGGGGGTCCGGCTGAGAAGGAGGAACATCATGGATTGGTGATTTGCTTGGTTTATCCGCCTCTGTAAGGCTTTTTACCTTTCTGCACAATTAAACCATCTTTATCCTGCTGCTGTCCTTATTTTGCATCAGTCTATGCATTTGGCTCATTCTTCTTCCATTACGCCTGAAGATTTTATTCAATGATTTTCTACAGGGTAACACTTAATTTAACAGGTCCACAAGTAGGTGGAAATTACCTAGCAATGTTTTTTACTATTCTTTGAAAATACCTCCCAATCCTTCCTTTTTTTCACTCATTTACATGTTCACCTATTTCAATCAATCATTCAGCACATCAGTCCGACCTTGGAACAATTGCATGTTTTGTATCCTTGAATTGCTAATTATAGACCAATACCACATGACTTATTTCCCATTTTGAAAGTTTAATTCACAATATTGTATAACATTGTATATGTTGAAGACCATTTAAAAAGTTTGAAATGGTTCAGAACCCTTATGTTCCCAGCACTTTTCAAGACATAATGAGACAAATGCATCAACCCTATGTCTCACACACAGTTGGATGCAGCTGAGTGAAATGCTTTATTGCATTAGCAGTAACCCACTTAGGGAACATTTCCATTGTACAGTGTTTGGAAGCATTTTGTCCCAGACCAGCCCTGTCACCGGGATGAAATCTGGGCAGTAACCGTTAATGCAAACCACTGATGGATTAAAATTTGTACCTGTTAATTTTGTACATACCTTAATGACATTTCAATAAAATTTGTCACATCATGCTCACAGTACATGTTTATTACCTGTCACATCAGGAAGTGAAGGGGACAGCTGTGGAGTTTCAAGTGACAAGGCTGCCAAGCCAGTGACCACAGTTCAAGTGTGAACCTACTGGATATTGAAGGACACCTTGGGACAATTTGCAAGCGCATTCGTAGCGACAAAACTGGCTATTCTTAAGGAGACTGCGGGACATCCCCAGCCATATTTGTGGTGACCAAAACAAGTGGTTTAAACCAAACCATGAAGTTTTCCTAAACCCAGCCAAGGGGTTTTGTGCCTAAACCTAACCAGAGCATAAGCACAGAGCTGTAAGAACAGAAATATTAAAATCTAACCGAAACAAAGTTAAAGTTGCTGCATAAAGAAATGTAAAGTTTGAATTTATCTGTGGGTTTTGCAAAAACTTACTTTGCCAACATTTACTCTGACGATCGGGTTGCTCAGACTGACACTGCACCTGATGAGATGCCCTCTTACTTACCTCCCATTCCCACGAAGGGTTCCTCCTCCCCTCCCCCCAACCCTCTCAGCCTCTTCGCCAGCTGAACAACAACAGGGTCCCTGCCTTGGTGACTGACAGCCTCCCTAATTGTATCCACTCACTCATGACAATTTGATTAAAATATTAAGCCAAAGTCTCACCCCATGTTTGTTCCTCCCCTCCAAATCTAATTTTGATTTAAAAAAGAGAAATTACCTCCATGAGCATGACTGAGGATGCCATTAACTTCTACTTAATCTTTATTACTGCTGCGATTTTAACATATGTATGGCTTTCCTTTCACTCCTTTTGTTTTTTTTGTATTTTTTTCCATGCTGTCCACATTTTCATCTTGGATGTCCTGTTGGGTGTTTAAGACTGGATTACAGAAGTGGTGCAACTTTGTTGGCCAAAGGTTTGACACCCATAAACTAAAAGATGGAAACTGAGTTAAGAAATGGCAAGGTTTGTGATAAATGCCCAAAAGACAGGGTTGGTACAGCTGAGAGAAAGGGACAGTTTCCAAACAGGGTCTGTCAATATTACAAATGTCCTTATTTTAGATAAAGAGGTTACGGTTAGGTGTCCGACGAACATCCCTGGTTCATGTCCGATCAAGTCCGCTCTGAAGACTAATACACTGCGACTTTTCAAAAATAGACAAATACGCGCAGTATTTTCAAAAGTGTAAAAGCGAAAAATTATTAATTATTAAACCAAACATAGAAATGCATTGTGAAAACAGAAATCCACACCTGCAAACTGAGCAGCTGCTGTGAAAAAAGGTAAGATACAAAACTTCAATCAGACATGGTTTGTCCTGAAACATCACCGCCTGAAGAAACTTTTAGTAATTTAAATCAACAAATGAAGCCTTTTGGAGCGTTTTGAGATTTGAGAGAGGGAAGACAACGAAAACATGCTCGTTTTGAAGTTTTATTACATTTCAGCTCTGGTCACAATGTTTAACAACGCACAAGAAAGGCCATGATCAGCCGGGACGCTGGTGGACAGACACACCCACAGAGGAAGGAGAGCGTGAGATAGAGAGGGGTGAGGGAGAACCGGAAGAAGTAGAGACAGAGGGAGGAAGAGAGGCGAAGAAGAGGTAGACCACACCATGCTTCTATTTTTTTCTTAAATATATGTGTGTTTCATGCACAGTGACGGTTTTATTGATAAGGCACCAAATCACAACTATAGTTATCTAATAACGTTTTCAGCTAGAGCGGGCTTGGACAGACAGCAGTGAGCGAAAACTGCCTTTCAACATTTTAACCCTTTAACCGCCAAATTATAAATTAAAATATTTGTGTCTGATGAAATGTATGGCCGTGGCAACTTCTCCCAGCAACACTTCATCGGTTTAGTCGCCCCAGTGGCTCCCATGAATGTGTGGCAAGTTCACCCCTTGTGCTGTTTTGCTGACACATTTCCTGGGTGTCCTCACCCCCCAGCCAGCACACACAGAGAAACATGCACACATACAGAATCACCACTCGTATGTATATCCACATACGTACAAGCATGCATGAATACTCACACAGAAGCCCATACATACATATCATTCTTACCTTGAGTTGCCCCCCTCCCATGCTCACCCTTGCTTTGAAAGGAAAATAAATCTGGTGTAATATGATAGTTGAAAGCGGGGGGTGGGGGCAGGGCGGGAGGGGGGCAGCTCAATCATTCACTGAAAAAAAAAATTGCTGTGTATCATTCACCTGATTTGAATTGTAGCTCCCCATTTTTTGAACCCCTGCCAATTCATTTTGTACATTAAAAATTGGTCAGGGTTGATAAGATTCCATTTTCACGGTTGGCAATGCAGAACTGGCGAAAGAATACAATTACAGACCCCAGAGTAAACTCTCCGAATGTCAACTTGATGTAAATGATCAGAAGGCAGGGCGTCACAAAAGAACAGGCTTCAACTTCAACAGACCCCAACACCCCCCACCTATCTAGCTCTCTCTCTCTTTGTATGTGTCTCTCTCTCTACCTCTCGCTCTCTGTCTCCACTCGACAGCTTTTCACCTTGGCAGTGGCAGGCAGACAGAGCTGCTGAAGTGCCAGAGCTGTAGGTTCAGTTTGTCCGGGTGGAGCACAGAGGGAAAGTTTGTTGTCACACTGATGGCTTGATGGCAGACTGACGTTCCTACACAGGGAGTGTTTGAATGGGTTTTGGCCTCTGATAAACAGCTAATAATAATGTGCTTTGTTGCTTGAAATGTGCTTGATAAGGAGACTGGACACTCAAGCGAGCCTGTGTTACTGGGTCAAAATGTCAGCATACGTGAGATGTCGTGCATAGATAAAGATTCATGTTAACGTAATTACAGGAGATTCAAGTCCTCTACTTCTTAAAATCAAAAGCATGACATCCTTGTTTCTCGTGGCCTCTTAAAATATCCTGTCCCTCGGTGATGGGGCCCTTATTGGACCATGATGGGTCCTTGCTTGGACCTGGAAGAGTCCGTGATTGGAATGAGATCCCCCGCGATGACATAGTGACGATGGGCCGAATCGTAACGCGCCTAAGCGCCGTATGTGGAAAAAAGTTGCAATGGTTTATCTATCCACCAGGGGGAGCATGATGGAGGCTGAAGAAATGTTTCACTTTTCTTGGCGGGGCGGCTTGAGAGATGACGGGAGGCAGGGTGATGACACACAGCAGGAGACCACTGGCTGGGCTCGAACCCTGGACCTCTGCAGGATGTCTACATATGGGTCGGATGCTCTACCAACTGAGATACTTGTTGCATCTCTAAACAGACTAAATAAACACACAGTCTTTGTTTTCATGACTGCATAACAAATGGTCCATTTCAGAAAAACATATGTATAGTATATTCTCCAATTATAACATTGATGCATTAATGTGTTCATAACTTGAGGGCTGCAGCAGGTAAAGAATTATTTTGATGCTGGGTGGCTTAACCTATAATATTATAACATCTACAACGTACAATACAATCTAGAACTTAAACTTATTGATATGAAATATAAATAAAGTAAGTAAAGTAACCATTAGGGCTAGCGCTAACTAAACTAACTCAAGCTTTGAAATAAATGTGTGTTAAATGGGATAAAAGTGTAATATTTGCCACTGAGATGTAATGGGGTGGGAGAATATGGTTTAGGTTTAAAGGGTATCTATGCTGTATATGTTTTGGTCAGGGTCACCCTGCTATGGAATCAATGGGCGTGTTTACAGTGAAATCTAGCCAGACCCCCAGGAGGAGGGAGGACTCCCAGCTGACTGCCAGCCAGCTGCCAGTTGGATGGGAGGGGGAAATCGAAGTGACTCGAGTGATAGTCACTGGATGCAATGAATCTTAATACTTTACAATATTAAAAGTTTTAACGAAATTTAAATAATCTTTCTTGGAAAAATCTACAGTCAAAATATGTCAAAAAGTCTGTTTTTCTGCTCCGGAGCTGTACAGTATATGTAACAAAAGGTTGTTTTTTTTCATGCAGGACCAAACAACTTTGAAATGTGATAGAGCAATATCATAGAATCAACATTTGGTTGCAACAAAATAAAACTACCTGAGATATTTTTTTTAAATGATGGTTCAGGTAAAACATGACTAACTGTTGCTTTAGATTTAAGCTAAATCCACTGACAAACATGTGATTTTGGCTCAGAGGGACAACCTTCTAACAGTGTTTGGAGTACAGCTATTGGATTTTCCAAGGATTTATTAGAAGTTGTACAAAAACATTTTTTTTTTTTTCATCAAGAAAATCCATCACATGTTCTGACATAAACAAAACTTCTGAATTCTGGGTGTGTTGGGATGGAATGACCACAATGTTAATCATTTAGGAAATTTGATAGAGCATTCAATACTCACAGGAAGTGGTGGTTACCATTGGGTTAATTGCTGAAAAGGCAGGAATAACAGTGAATATTTACATCTTGGAAAATCTTCCTATCCTGGCATCCTGTTTGATTCAGATATCACCTCCTCTGACTATGAGCTGTCATCTGACCTAAGGCCCTGATCCCTGCCCCCACAGTGTCACCCAGTGGCACCCAGATTCTGAGCCAGCCCTCTGTGGTGGCAGCAGGATGCTTTGACACCTCAAAATTAGAGGGTCGTGTCCCGACCATCCGATCTCACATTACCAGTCGCCAACATGCCCACCACTCTCCCTTCCTTTCCTTAATGACCCTTTCTCACTCTTTCTCTCCATCCTCTCCTCCATGATTATTCAGAGGTTAGCACATTAGTCAAGCTGGCTGTGATGGACAGCGTTATGCATAAATTGTTTGCAATAGCTGAACTTTGACACTCTGCAAATAGGTGGAGAACATGCACAAGCCATGACGTCTAATCCAAGAACAAGGCTGGTGTTCACAGAGGTCAGGGGTCAAAGAGATTGCTTGCATCAACACCAGTTTGCCTAATAGGCGTGACAATATGTCTGCTTGTATACAGCAGAAAAGGCAGCGGTTCTACTCCAGTGCATCTGATCCAACAATATGTTTCAGTTTAATCTATGACATTTACGTGGGCTTTGAGAGCACGGAGCATGCTGGCAGCAGCAGGGAAGATACGTCAGTCGCTCAGCAGAGAGCGAGTTTGTGCTTTGAATGGAAACTGCTATCTTCAGACAGAACAAATAAAAGTAAGATGATAGCAAAACCGATCAAATAATGGAAAAAGGTTTCATGTAAAACGGAGCGGTAACTTTGGCTATACATTCTCCTTCTTTGCTCCAACTGACTGAAACTACACAAAGACTTCTGTGGCAACGTCCTCGGAAAATGTGTTTAAAATTACAGTTGTATTCATTTGTGTTCAAAACGTTCACATTCTGAAGAAAAGTTAAAAAAAAAATTCACACACATCCAAACAAAAAAACAATCAGACTGAGAATGTACATGTCATGAGTGCTTACATCAGCGTGCTAACATGCCCTCAATGGTAATGCTAGCATGATGATTTAGCAGCAATTTTGCAAATATAATGCTCCCCTTTGATAATAACATTTGCTGGTTAGCATTAAACACAAAGTACATCTGAGGCTGATGGGAACGTCATGAATTTTGCAGGTAGACACGTTATAGTATCATATTATTTAGCAGTAACAATGTAATGTAATGCAATGGTAATATGACTTTAGCAATATTACTTTGAATGTGTGAAGTAATGCATTACCACCCAACCTTGTCATCTGGAGTCAACATATATAGTCTTGCATACAGCATCAAAATCTGTCATATATGACACACTGAATATCTCTGAATGTAAGAGAGACGTTTTTTGTTCAGAAGGATCCCGTCGTGCCAATGTGGGCTCTGTGTAGCCCTCTCAGCTGCTCTGTAATCCACCCTTAAACTGCAGTGACTCTTTGTTAAAGGAATCCATGATGATAAATTCAACACTGAATGTCTCCTGTGATTATTACTCCCATGTTGAAAACAGCTATTGGTGTTGTTGGCCATCCACTGACAGTCCCATGTCAGTCTGCACACCAAAGCAGAGGCTGTGTTCCTGAATCAGAGGCTTTGTTAGACTATCCACAAGTTTCCTGGGAAGGTTACCGGGAGAATCATTACGGATGATATTTCAAAGTATGGTCGCACGTTAGTTTAGAGTACAATAATAAGGAGTATTAAGCCATACTTTTTGTCAAATTAGACAAAAGCAACGAATGATATGGTCTTCACAAGACAGTCAACAAAGATAGTTATACCCTACATATTCTAATAAAATGTAATTGTAATTGTAAAAAATATAAATAATATGGTCTTTATTAGACAGCAAACAAAGACAAATGTAAGTATAAAGACAGATGTAAGTATAATCTCAGCTGCTTGCAGGTTGTGTGGTGACTGTGGGTCTAGGCTAATATCTGGGTTGGTGTGAGTCTCCATCATCTCAAGTGCAGGTTGACCCGCACCGACGTGGACATTTTTTTGTAGCTAAATCCACGAGGAGAGGAGAAATGAATGGTATCCACACTGTTCCCTTTGTTGTTATCTTGAGGATTAATTGTCTGAATGGTCTGTTTTATTCCACCTCGACACTAACAGGTGGGAAGCAAGTTTTTTCTAGTTTTTATTCACTTGACAAAAAGTATGGCTTATTACAGTTTGTTACTGTACTCTAAAATAAAGTGTGACCCTAAGTATCGAGATAACTGACACACTGACAGCACTGTTAAGGCTTTAGAAGTGTTAGCTATGTGTTCTAAGTAATAATAGTAATAGTGATTGTAGTAGTCACTAACCTAGATCTTTATGAATAAATGATATACCGTACCAAACGCTCTAAAAGCGAGGATTAGCATCCTGTTACCATGGAAAGTGCCAGGTCTGTTTGGCAGTGGCAGGGAGCGCCAGAAGTCGCGGCTATAAGGTATCAAGGGGCTATGGATAAGGCTGACGAAATATTGCCCACCACTGGATTTGTCATGAACTGCTATAAACTTGAGCGTCTGAGCTTTGCAACCACCCGCTATGAAACAACATCACCCCGTTCTATTTAAAGACGTGTAAAATGGTGTGTGAGAGTCGTTAAGCCGCGCTCACATTCACATGCGTTCAGACAACAAGTAAAGCGCAAGCACGTTCGCACACATGTTAAAGGTTAATCCGTTTTTTTCGAATTGGTGGATAAGTGTCAGATTGTGTGTTTGTGTGTGTGTGTGTGTGTGTGTGTGTGTGAGTCCAAATGGCTGCAGGACTGTAATTTTAAGTGTGTCACCCAGCATGCGTCATGGGGCCCAAGATCATCAATATTCATTTCCTAATGACAGCAGCAGTCAGCGTTGTGTAACGCTTAGCACTTAACAAACGCTGCGCGCACCACTTAAACATATGTCAGCGTACTGTGGTGATGTTTTCATCAAGGACAAGAGGATTTGTACTCATCCTCCGACATACAAACATGCCATAACGCAGGACAGCAGGGAAGGGCACACACACACACACACACACACACACACGTATGTATGTATGTATGTATGTATGGGGATACACACAACTTCTGGGCAAACCCAGGGCATCATGAGGAAGAGTAGAGGAAGAACCAGACTTGAGATAAGAGAAGAGAGGAAGAGGACAGGAGAGGAGTAAACAGAGGCAGGAGGGAGGAAACAGGAGAGAGGAGGAAGGAGAGATGAAAAGGAAAAGAGAGGCAATAGAGGAAGGAGGAAAAGACGAAAAGAAGAGAAGCAAAGACGTGAGCGGAGAGACAAGGAAAGGAAAGGACTGAAGAGAGGAAGGAGGGGAGGAGAGAGGAGGAATGGAGAGAGAAGAGGGATCAAGGAGAGAAGAGAAGGAAAGGGGGGGGAAGAGGGCTATTGAGGAGAGAGAGAGAGAGGAGAGGTTGTGGGCAGCGAGCCAGGGCACAGAGTCAGTCAGAGCAGAGGGCTTGGACAGGATGCCATGCTGGCCGATGGCTGCTGATCTTCTCTCCCTCGCCCACCAGGCAGCCTTTGACACCAATGAAACGTGGCTTCTCTGTCCCTAATGACCACATGGCTGAAGGTGGTGATGAGAGGGAGAAAGTTTGTGGTGGCGGTGTTGGTTGGGGGAGGGGGTAATGGGGCCGTAGAGGAAGGATCAGTGAGACAGAGAGGAAGCGGATGGGAAGGGGTTTACTTCATTATGCATCAAATTAAAAAAATTCATAATTTATCATTACACCCAGCCTGAAATGCCACCCAACTGAGCCTCACCCCCGCAAAAAAACATCACACCAAGCGAGAAGAGGGGAGGAAAAAAAAAAAAGAAAAAGAAAAAAAAAAATCTGTCAGAGCCCCAGCAGCAGCCGATGGGCAAAATTAATATGCAAATATATTCGAGAAATTAAAAAGCAGAATTACACAGGCAAATGAGGTAGCTACACTTGAATTGTTAGGATTATGAATAATTACTGTGAATTTCCTGCTCCTAATATAACTTGTTTTTTGATAAACAAAGACTTAATTATCGAGTTGCGCTGGAGAATTTCCGCGGCACTCATTAATCTTGCAGAAAAAACAAGTCCCCAGTGGCCATCGGTAATGAAGAGCGCGTGCCCTGAATCGGCGTGAGGATCAGAGCCATGGTGCGCCGGGCAAGCCACCACCAG